>NC_143152.1:11578740-11797022 GCF_041381405.1 Jatropha curcas | reverse complement strand
TATTAGTAGCGGATCCCAACAATAGAGTAGAATGAAAGGACCACATCCCCCAATATCACCTTTAGGGTTTTAGGTAGAAAAGAGATTAAGAAGAGAATTATGCATGAATGCCAGAAAATGTAAACTCAATTTTAAGTTAATAATGTTATCAACAAGTGTGAATAATAGGACAACATCGGAGTCAACTCCTTACAAGAACCCAAAATCAAAAAGCCAGAGATTCTAGGTTTAATCTCTAGTAGAGTCGCTAAATTGAGGATGTAATTTGAGTTTTTGATGATTTGAAAGCTAAAGACGAGCTTGGTTCATTTTATCTTATTAAATTGGTTTTCATTTTTAGACCCATTTATTGATCCTCAGAAAGGCGACCCTTTTGAAAATTGGGTTTTTGTAAAACAGCTCTTACTTTGGTAAGAGATTTTATTTAGAGTTGCCACCCTCTTTAAAGAAAACATCACGAATTGATTATTTCTTTGGAAATAATTAACTCAGTTTTAACCATAGACTGAGTAAGCGAGTTAGGCATGATCTCGAGAAGGTGTTAGATACTCGAACTGCCTGATTAAAAACCGACATTCTTTATTATCCATTCATTCACAATTTTGATAATATTATTAACTTTAACTGAGGTGTAAAATATTTTTCTGCAATTTTTGAAAACATGGCAATCAAGCATATTAATAACCAACCAAAATATATTAACCAAATAAAGAAAGGGAGGGAGGAGAAAAGAATACAACTCACCACCTCATTATACAATCTACCATTTAACCTATTAAAATTTCTCAACCCATTAATTATTACAAATAAGTAATTTGATAGGACCCATTAAGGTCCTTTACATAATGCTCATTAATAAAAATGCAATAAATGAAAGGACCAAACAAGCATATAAAGTCAACAATTAGCAAACACATCAATGCACAACAACAATAGTTCAATAGTTCATACAATCCACAACAACAATCAATAGTTATCAACACAAATTCATTTAAATGTTAGAAGATTAAGCAATCAAATCAAAAGTTAGTGTAATATCCGAATTTTTTTTGAAAACTGAAAGAGTTCATAAAATATTTTTTATTATGAAATATTTTCCTAATTTAATGCGATTTTACGTCTTAAGCATTGACTATTGGGCTATGTCAAATAGTGCATATTAATAATTAGTAATATATTTGATTATTAAGAATACAAATTTATAATGTTGATAACATTTTGCTTATGTTTATATATATATATATATATATATGAATGGTCAAAATAAGAATTTATAAAGACTATTAGAATTATTTAACAATTTCTAATATTCATTGTCAAAGTATAAATCTATAATAATAATTTATCTTTACGTTATATGTAAAATATGTACATACAAGTGATTTAAAGGAATGAAAAGAAGAAATGAAATAAGAGAAAGGAACAAAGAATAAAAAAATAAAAAAATAAAAAAAAAAAAAAAAAGGAAGAAAGAGAAGGCAAACCCTCTCTCGCTCTCGCTCTCTCCCCGACAACCTCTTCTGTTCCGATTTTCGGTCTCCGGCATCCGATTCCGACAGAGGGAGCACATCATATTCAAGAGCTTAACGAGATGAATGATCTGGCAGCTTTGGTTCGCGAGATAAGGGTACAGATCGAGAGGAAACTTGATCTATAGGAATCGGCACCCCTGTGATTCCATTTTCAGGTGAACCATGCCGTTTTTGGCGACTCTAAGCCATGAGACAGGTGCGGCTGGCATCTTCTCCTCCCCTTCTTTTGTTTTACGACTTCAATCTTGAGTGTTGTGCCCTGAATCGAAAAAGCCCCAAAGAGGGGCGGCTGACCGAATGTTTTGGGTCGATTTCTGGCCAAATGAGACACATCCAGCTCAAATCGATAATATATTCAGGCTCACAAAATTTTGAGCGTTTTGGTGTAAACCTCGTGAATTTTTGGCAAAAACGTGACTTCTCGGCCACAGTGCACGGCAGCAGTCCAGTCACCAGCCGGCAAGTCTCCGGCGTTCGGCAAGACCTCAGGAGTACAATCACCCTCTCCTCGTGCTAGTTCTGAATCCGAACTCCGAATCGCAATTGGTATACTTTAAAGTTTAATTTAATAATTTCAGTGTAAATCGTAAATTGAAAATTTATTAGTATCGATTAAAATAACTAAGTTAGTGGTGTGAAATTAATGGAGTAATTAATTTCTAGTGATGAAAAGAAATTAACAGATTATAAATTATCGATTGAAGATGGCAAGAATTTGTAAAATGTGTGAAATTGAAACTAAAGACAATTAGGTGTATCAATGAGTTAATCAAAAACAGAAAGAAATGTTGAAAATGTGGTTTGAGAAATATTGAGAATGGCGGATGGAAAATTCTTGTGAAGTACCCGGAGGATGGACTGTGTTATTATTGTGATATGTGAAATTCAGACAGATCAAATTATAAATAAAATGCTGTCTGATTTTTTGACTAAAAGAAAGGTTTATTCAAGAATTAAATTTATTGTATAAAATAAAAATTGCGTTATTAAGGAAGGAAATAAATTAATGAAAGAGTAAGACACTTAAATAAAATGCAAAATTTGTATTTTTATTTGATTAAATTTAATAAAGTATTTGAAAATGGAATTTTAAGTGATATTTTAAGAAAAAGCAAGGTAAAGAGATCAAGGATTTTTATTGTAAAACCTTGTTACATTTATTTGATAAAATAAATAGACATATGTATGTGTATATATATATATATATATATATATATATATATATATATATATATATATATATACACATACATATGTCTATTTATTTTATCAAATAAATGTAACAAGGTTTTACAATAAAAATCCTTGATCTCTTTACCTTGCTTTTTCTTAAAATATCACTTGATCTCTATTTATTTATTATTTGATAAAATAAATAGACATATGTATGTGTATATATATATATATATATATATATATATATATATATATATATATATATAATTGATTTTAATAAATAAGCTAAGCATTTATTTTAATGGAATTGAAAAAGAAACTATCAAATTTAATTGAGAAATAAAATATAATTTCTTAGATAAAATCAAGCTTAGTCAAATGGTTTGTAAAGTATGATTTCTTAAAGAAAGTAAAGTAGCAAAATGATTTTAATCAATATATTTAAGTAAGCCTAACGAACTATCAAATTTAATTGAGAAATAAAATATTATTTCTTAGATAAAATCAAGTTTAGTCAAATGGTTTGTAAAATATGATTTCTTAAAGAAAGTAAAGTAGCCAAATGATTTTAATCAATATATTTAAGTACACCTAATGAATTCTTTAGTTGTTAAAGAAAATAAATGAATTTAAATATATATATATGTGTGCGTGCGTGCGTGAAGAAATAAGGATTTCGAGTAATAAATGAAATTATAAAGATTTAAATTGGTTAGTCTCTTTAAGAATATAATTTTATGGTATGGATGAAATGAGATATAAATGTAAATTAAAAATAAAAATAATAAGAATTTAAATATCAATAAAGAGCTGGAAACAAAGAATTAAAATGCATTGTGTAATTTGATTATAGGTTGAGATAAACCAAAGAAATGGTTTACGAGTCTATATAGAGAAGAAAGGCTAGGGAGAGCCTTCCAATTCAGGTTAGTACAATACTCATTTGCTTACTTGTCTAAAGTCAAAATGTATTTGATTTCACATTTAATTTCATGAGGTGATTTATGATAAAAAGGGATATATTGAAATAAACGTTTTGAGTTTGAAAGGAATGAAGCATGATTTGATACCTTATGATTTTTAATGATTTATTTAAAAGTTAAATTGAAAATATGAAAAGGAGAATGTTGGCCAATTATTATTTGTAGTATGAAGGGTGGCCATGATCAAATATTTTTAGCAGTGTTTGTGAAAAAGGAAATGTTGTCCACTGTGATATTGATACTATAAAGGAAATGTTGTCCACTGTGATATTGATACTATTCCATGAATGAAATGACTTGAAAGTCTTATCGCTTAATATAGACGTAATTATTACCCCAAATATCACTTCATTTGTTGAAAATGATATTACGATCGATTGAATATGGATATCATTATTGAATGATATATCATTAATATGAAATTTTCCCTCCATGTTGAGGTTGTAGATTGCTCCCTCTCCTGTTGAAATCATATCACAAATTGAGGTAGTAGATAGTAAGTCTAGAAGTGCACATTAAACACTGATGGCCCTTCGGATTGAGTCTATATAAGCTGTTGAGACTAAATTGGATATTGTGAAGTTTCTTAAATGGATGTTTCCTGGAAATTGAATTGATGCTTTTCGATTATTTATTTTTATACAACGCAACTACTTAATTTTCAGTAAAGAATTTCTATTGTTATTGTTAATGTGCCTTCTTCTAAAACTCTTTATTGGGCTTTAAGAGAACTTGATTTTAAAGTAAGAGTATATGAAAAAGTGTTTTCATACAAAACATTATTTATAATTATTGTCAATATTGGAAAAAATGTGAATTTACATATAATTTTATATGTATGCACTACTAAGCAGTTTTGCTTAGCGATAGTGTTTTATGTATTATCGTAGAGAAAGGACAGGAGAAAACAGGAGAGTGAGTCCTGCTAGTTATGGAAGTCCTTTTGTGTGTATCATAGGTAAAGGAGCTACTATTGTAGCTATCATGTATAGTTTCTTTTTGAGATTTTGTATGATGTATAAAAGCACTAACAGAACCGTCATATATGTGAGCAGACATATGTAATCAAATTTATATAACTCTCAACCCAGTATATAGTACAAGCTATATATATATATACATGCCTTTATTATTACTTATTTATGAAAATGAGATCAATCGAGTATGTAACTACATTAATGAGGCTTATGGGTTATGGAATCATTTGCATTGAATGAAGATGCATAAATGTAAAATTCAAAATTTTGTGATGTTTTAATTACCTTTCCTATATATATATATAAATGTATATAATTGAAATGAAAAGAGTTTTTGAACTTGCTTCTAAGTAATGTATTTCTTAAATAGATTTATAAATAAAGATGTGTTTTCATAATTGTTTTATTTAAGTCCCTTATAGTATGTTTATTGAGTTCTTATAATAAATAAGTGTCTAATAGGCATATGACGAGCGACATGCCATATCTTACAGTGGGGTAAGGTGTGACAGTTAGAATGATTAGAACTACAATAAATAAAAGGCATGAACGTAAAATGCTTGAAAAGTAAATGACTGGAATTTAAAGAACAAGAAAGTAAATAACAGAATGATAAAATAGTGTTTCCTTGATTCAGAATGGGATTTCAATTCAAAAATTTGTTGTTCATCATGAATGATGAATAACTATGACTATCACAACCCATTTCTCATTTTATTTGTTTATCCGGGCTAGAAATGATTTTTATTCGCAGTCTAAGCAAAGATGCTTAGTACTTAACTTGATTGGACTTTGGAATCAAAACTGAGTTATTGATTTATTGTCGATGAGATTCTGAAATGAAGGTCTGTGCATCACTACTAGGGGCGTGTGCCACATGTAGTGGCGTGTGGACCTTGCCCTTATCAGAATCCAAAAAATGAAGCCTTAGAGTGTCTGACTGTGAGGAAGTGGCTTGAGCCACACGTAGTGGCTTGCGCCACTTCTGCACAGATAGACTCTTTTTGGTTAATCACAAGTTTTCCTCACAACCAGACTTAAGAAAGGTGATTTAGATCACCAAAGAAAAGAAAAAAGATGGAGAAGAAGGTTTAGACTCTCAATTTACCTTATTTTGAAAAAAAAAAAAACTCAAGATTGGATTGAAATTAGCAATGAGTACATAATCATCTTGCTCTTTGAACAATGATTCGACATTTAGTTGATTGATTAGTGTTTAGAGAAGGATTGATTGCAAACCACTGTAGTTTTGATAGAAATCTATTCTCTCTTAAAATAAATCTATAAACTTGTTATAGATTTAGATTTAGAGGTTTGAAAAATAAAAATGCAAGTGTTTTGTTAGGCAACCAGATGTCCTCCCCCATTTGCCTAGACCTTTGGTCTATTTATAAGCAAATCAGTGGCTAGGTAGCCCTAGTTTTGGGGCCCATGTGGCATGGGCCACTGATGGCCTCGAAACAGGCCGGGCTCAATTTTTGCGAAAACAACCCGGGCAGCATGTAAAATAAGAAAGTGCACTGGGGTGCATTATGGGCTCACCTGAGACGCTCCTCGAGCCCTGTTTCGATGCGGAACCACTAGAAAACTGAAAAGTGAAAATAGTCCAACAGGTCACATTTTTTAAACTCAGATCATTGGTTTGAGAATCAAGTTCATTAGATATCTAAAACTCATTATTACAAAAAAAGGTTATCATCACTGAGTCCTTTTATGGTAAAAATTGAGCGTATATACTTTGCCTTCAATTTAATGATATTTTGCTTTTTAAGCAAACTTTCATTAAGTGTAAAGGAGAGACGCAAGTAAGAAATACTTACTTGGTGGTTGTTGTGATTTGCTTTGTCTTGGTGAGACAAGGCAGGCATCACTTTGGACTGGATTCCGTTCTTTGAACGACTTGACCCACTGCTTGTGGCGTGAGCCACACGTAGTGGCTTACGCCACTTCCACACAGACAGACCCATTTTGATTTATCACAGGTTTTTCTTCACAACCAGGCTTAAAAAAGATGATTTAGATTACCAAAGAAAAGAAAAAAGATTGAAAATAAGGTTTAAACTCTCAGTTTACCTTGTTTTGAAGAAAAACTTAAGATTGGATTGAAATTGACAATGAATAACACAATGATCTTGCTCTTTGAACAATGATTCGAGGTTTAGTTAATCGATTGGTGTTTAGAGAAGGATTGATTGCAAAACCCACAATAGTTTTGATAGAAATATATTCTCTCTTAAAATAAATCTATAAAACTTATTACAGATTTAGATTTAGAGGTTTGAGAAATAAAAATGTAAGAATTTTATTAGGCAACCAATTCTCCTCCCCATTTGCCTAGACCCTTGATTTATTTATAGGCAAATGAGTGGCTTGGTGGCCCTAGTTTTGGCATCTATGTGGCATGGGCCACTGCTGGACTCCAAAATGGGCGAGCCCAATTTTTGCAAAATCAGTCCCGACAGCACACAAAATGAGACAGTGCACCGTGATGCTTTATGGGCGCACCCGAGACACTTCTCAAGCCCTATTTTGATACGGAACCATTGAAAATCCGAAAACGTAAAAATGGTCCAATGGGTCCTATTTGTTAAACTCGAATTATTGGTCCGAGAATCCAGTTCATCGGATATCTAAAATTCATTTTATCACAAAAAAGTTATCATCACGAGTCCTTTTGGGGCAAAAATTGAGCGTCTACACATGTTTTCTTGTGGCGTTGAGAGGTGGAGAGCTGTCCGACGTTGCTTTCCTCATACATGTATATAACAAGTTCTATTATTGTGTTATTTTGCTATTAATTTATTTTCTAAAATAAAAAAGAGGAAGAGATGATATTTGGTATAATTTATTTATTAATTAAAGATTTTTTTGTCTTTTTCTCAAGTATTTAACGGAAAAGTCACAAAATATGGACGGAATGACCAAATAATCTCGCGAAAATAAAAATCAAGAATAATTAATGTTTTTTTCAATATGCAAGGATACACAAGTTAATTTCAATATTTTTTAGGGACAATATCGTATTTTTCCTAATAAATATTTGGACAAAACTGTAGTAAAAGTAGCATTACCAAACTGTATAGATATTATTATATTTTTTTATATAATTATGTGTATATGATAATTTAATAAAATATTCATAATATTATGTATAAAGTTGAAGTATTACGAATGAAGTCAGTAAATGTGAATTATCTATATCAACTTTTATTATGTAATATTATATTCTCTTATATAATAACACAATTTTACTATTACGTTTATAAATGTTCATGATAATTAATAGGCTCATAGGGCCGGGTTACTTGGTATGGATTAGGATTTTAATTTATGAAAAATAGTAACCTACGGGCCCAACATTTGAAAATTTTGATATTATTCAAATTCGGACCCGACCCATGAACAGGCTGCTCCTACTTTCTCGCCCATCTTTTTTTTTAAGTCTCAGCGTCAAAAACCACCCTTTCCCATTGCCGCTTAATAGCGTTTAAAAACAAATCCTTCGCGCCAAGTCCACAAATCAGATAATGGAAGATCTGAGAAGATCGTCTTTGAAGTTTTTCTCCGATCAACAACTCTGCTACGCCGATATCCTCTCTCCATCTGAGGTAAACGTCACGATTATTATTTTCGGCCTCTCTCTCTCTCTATTCAAAACTGTTTGAATCAGTAATTTGTTTTCCCCCTTTTGAAAAAAAAAAAAAACCAGGTTCGAGCTAGGATAGAAGTTGCAGTGCTGAATTTTCTCAGGATCTTAACTTCTCCTCATCCTGCAATCTCTGATCTTCCTCTGGTACCATTTACAATTCGGTTATTGAAGATTAAACGAGCTTTTTTCTGATTCTAATTTATGAAATGAAACAGATAAAAAGGAAGTCAAGTAACAGCAGAGTAAGTCGAGGTTTGATGACTGATCTTTCATGTATTTTTCTCTCTCACTCGTTCTGCACAAGGTCTTTAAGGAGAGCCAATGCAGCTAAAGCATTTGTTAGAGGTAATTATCAAAATCACCAGATTTTTCTTTTTGAACTGATTTTTCTTTTTCTAATTAATGGCATTTTTAAAAAAACATTTAGTATGGAAGGTGATGGAGATGTGCTTTCAGATTTTGATTCAAGAAAAGAGAGTTACTCAGAGAGAGCTCTTTTACAAATTGCTTTGTGTTTCACCTGATTATTTCTCATCTCAGTTGCAGGTTAATAGGACAATCCAAGGTCCTCTTTCTTGTCTCCTAGATTGTTCTTTCTCAATTTTTTAGAATAGTCATAATTATATTATACTGTATATGCCACAGATGTTGTAGGATTGCTTAGGTGCAGCCGTTACAGTCTTGGAATCATGGCATCTAGCAGAGGAATTGTTTCTGGGCGCTTGTTGCTGCAGGTGGAGGCACCTAATTTTGTCTTCGCCATTCTGCTTTTAGCTAATTTCATCAAAATGTTATGGAAGCCATAGCTGCATGTTTTTGTTTTTGTTTACTTATTAAATATCTTATAGGAGCCAAACCAAGAGGTTGTGGATTGTACTGAATGTGGATCTTCCGGGTATGCCATTTCTGGTGACTTGAATTTGTTAGACAAATTGGTTATGAGAACTGATGCGCGGTACATCATTGTAGTAGAGAAGGTATTAAACTTGTCGCAGTTTTTCAATGATCAAGCATAAGATGGAATACCAGTTTTTAAATTATAGCAATCTTAATTCTTGTGTTTTGCAGCATGCAATCTTCCAGCGGTTGGCTGAGGATCGCATCTTCAATCAGATTCCAAGCATTCTCATTACAGCTAAAGGTTACCCTGATATTGCCACAAGGTATCTCTATGTCTCTATCTCATGAGCACTTGACAATATTTGAAACAGCAAAGAAAAAGCTAGTATGACCTATTAGTTTTAGTTTGCTTCGTTTGATGTTTAAATTGCTATATGTATAGGTTTCTTCTTCACCGAATCAGTCGCTTGTTCCCTGAACTGCCCATTTTTGCAGTGGTTGACTGGTACTGATGATGACCTTCATCTCTTTTTAATTGCTCTACTTTTATACAACAGATTGTCAATTTTAGAGAGAATTTCTTGAAATATTTTACAGGAACCCAGCAGGGTTAGCTATAGTATGCACCTTCAAGTTTGGAAGCATAGGGATGGGTTTGGAGGCATACAGATATGGTGCTTTTTGGCTACTGTGATTCAAAATTTTAACCTTTCTTTCCCTGTTTAGGAGGCTAGGACTTCTCATTTATGCTAAAACTGCTTCTTCCTCTCAGCATGTAAGGTTAAGTGGCTGGGACTTCGAAGGGATGATCTAGCGTTAATGCCTGAAGAAGCTCTAGTCCCATTGAAGGCTCGGGATCTGCAGATTGCTAAAAGCTTGATGTCGTCGGAAATTTTACCGGTACAATTTTACTTATATCTTTATCATCTTACATCTAATTTTGTTTGGATTGCCAAAAAAGAAAGGAACATCTTAACATGTCCGTCTGTTTCTTGACAGGAGAACTACAGAGAAGAAGTAGCATTAATGGTTGAAAGTGGAAAAAGAGCAGAAATTGAGGCTCTATTCTTCCACGGATATGATTATTTGGGAAAGTACATTGCTAAGAAAATTGTGCAAGCCAACTACATCTAAGACCAATATAAGAAAAAGCACCCAGCAGCCCTTTCGATCCAGTTCCATGTGCATTGAGTTATTAAATTAAATAAAAAAAATTCAAAGGATAATTTTAAAAAAAAAAACTAAAAGATGCAAAAGAAATTAAAATAATAACCATTATTATTTTTTTTATTATTATTATTAAGATATCCTGAGACTAACTTTCTTCAATCTATGGCATACAACCTAGGGCGATAATAACCTCCATTCATTAACATATTACAAATCTGAATTGCTTCAACGTACCATAAACAAGAATCGGATAAAGCAGTGTTATCTTCAAACTCATCATCATCCATTGTCCATCCTGATCTTCACACAGTAGAGAAAGAACCCAATGCCTTTTTCTTACAAATAAGTCCAGCCTTCGTTTTTAATCCTTCTTCCCAAATCCAGTCTAACATTATAAGTTTTCACCCAAAAATATGGAAAAATGGTTTTCACGTTCTTTCTACATTCGGTAATAACCAAACTTAAATTTGATCTTTTAAATTTATTAGAAAGTAGATTTAAACCCATTTTTCTCCATTCACCGCCATAGCATACCAGTATTACATCATATACATAATTAGCTTCTACATGTCCTTTATCTGTAGCGTTTTTCAGCAACTCAAGACCAGAATCTGCAGGTTTCAATTTCCCAAAATAATCAATCGTGGCTTGTCTAAACAATGCTTCTGGGTTTCCAATTTTCTTGCACTTACCTAAAAAAGATAGACACCAATCTTCCAATGAGAGACACATACTTGTAGAAGTAATCTTCTGTTGATGCTTCCAGGAATTTTTTGGAACTTATTTTTGCATTGACGAGATCAATCAATGATGCAGAGGCTACCTGAAGAAGAATTTCAGTAAGTATTTCTTTCGGAATATACTTTAATCTGTAATAATCGATCTTTCTTCTCCGTTTGGTTCTAGTTCTCTCTTCTTCTTCTTCAAAACATCCATTGGTCTAAATAGAAAAACAGAACTGGAGTCAGACAATGTTTGGAGCTATTTAAGTTCCATGAATATATAGGGTTATGTTGTTTTCCATCTCCATTAAGGATTTGTTTTGCCTAGTCCTGGTCCTGCAAGGATTCGCAGAATTAATTAAAAATCTAATAATAATAATAATAATAATAATGTAAAACTAATAAACAACGTAGCTAAAATCCATACATTATACTTTTCACTAAAAACTATTAATGCTAATTCTATATACTTAATTCTATTTTATATAATAAAGTGGTCTTAAAATAAAGTTTAATTCATCCCGTAAATCTAATTTTATATAAATCAAATTGTAGAAAAATAAAAAATATAGAAATTTAAAAAAAAAATTATTTTAAAAATAAATTAAAAATTAAAAATTTTCAAAGGCTTAATTATGTGTATATGTAAATTTTAAAATAAATTTCTGAAAATTCCTATCAAATTGTAAAAAATTAATAAAAATTGAAAAGTCAGTCCCAATCAAAATATTTTAAATTACAATCAAATATTTTATCTTTTTTAATATTTTTTCCTTATCCTTGTCTCTCTCCTAATCAAAATATTTAAACTTACAATTAAATATTATAAATATTTTTTGAAGATAAAATTTATTAATTGACTATGATTAGGTTATTTATAATATTTTAAATTTCACTAATGATACTATTGAAAATCTCATTATTTTTTCCCCTATATCTATATTTATATATAGTATAAATTATAAATTAAGAATGATTATAATTCTTCTCTTATATTCTCTAGATATTTACAATGTTAAAGCTTGATTTTACGTGTAACAACTTTAAATTAAAATTTGTCTCTATCTAAATAATATTCATATTAAATCAAATAATATTATATTTAAACTAATTTTAATATGATAGGACAACATTGAAAGTAAAGTATATTTAATGAAATAATTATAGATGATAAAATGAAAAATTATTATTGTTTATAAGATTAAACTTCAAATTTTTGAAAATGATAAAATTAGACTTCAATTAACATCTACGATTTCTTACAAGATTTTCGAGTTCCATTCATTCTTACACGATCAAAAAAGGAATAACATAATAAATAAACACACGTATAATTACATTGAAAGTAAACATATGACTTGTATCATAGGCCTCAATTTGCGGTATACTTATAACTTTTGGATGCCTCTAATCCACATTTTTGAAGCTCGCCAGAAAAACTATCATTGGCATTTTATTGGACGAAATTGATATAAAAAATATCTCCTCTTAAATTCTAATAATAACCTAATCAATAAAAAAAATAAAAATAGAAGCTAAACTGACCCACAGATGAGCTGGTTACAGTTATATGGGTAGAGGGACTGATGGTCAATTCCAGTTTCGTTCCATCCCCGTTTTCATGTTCTAGAAGCAACTACAAGTTGCAAATCCCAGACTTTATTCTAATTTGAGCATGGTTCAATCTAATTCACACTCTACTCCTTTCTATTTCAAAATCAAATAGTTTGATGCTTTAGATTTATAAAATTAACTCTCAATCCTTTAAGTAAATTTTTCAATTTTGATCGGCATAAAACCCGAGAACATACAAAAAAGGAAATTCAAAAATATATATAACACTAAAATAGTAATAATAATCAAACAAAGCCTTAAATAAAATTTACTTTTTTTATCAAACCTGAAGATGAGAAAATGTTTGTTTCTCAAACTCCGCCGCAGCAAAGTCCTCTCAAAGGATTTTTAAGATTGCATGCAAAATAAAATATATTAATTAATTTAATTGGTTAATAATAATCACCTTTTTTGCTTAGTTCATAGAAAAATATATGTGAGGATCAAGTTATACTTGTATCTCAATTCAGGGGGAAAAAAAAGAAAAAGAACTTACATAAACTCTGCCTTTTCTCTATGCATTTTCAAAGAGAAGTGATGAACCTGCCTTCTTCATTTGACCCACACATATTGTCTAGTTCAAACTCCAAAATCAATCACCAGCTCCAATCAAAACCCAAAATCAACTCTTCGGCCTCTGATTCTATAATATAATAATCAAAAATTAAAAAATAAAAAAGGAAACACATTATTAAAATCCAAAATAAGAACCCATTATCTGAAGAAGGAAAAGCAGCACTGCAACAACGCTGGAAGTAGTGCTGGAGTTTTAGCCGCAATCACCTGAAATAACACTGCAAGATGTATAAGAAATATTTTAAAAAAAAATTGACAAAAATACATAAATTCGTTGGGCAAGTTTCAATTTTATTGGTAACGGATGCATGCAAACCGTCCAAGGAAAGAATTTAATTTTTGGTTGGCACAATAAACACAAAAAAGTTGCAAACCAAAATAAAAGTGAAGTGTTATTAAAGATCAACCTGGCTTCGTTCTCTTTACTTCAAAACATCCGATTAATTAGAGATTAGAAATTTTTTGAATAATAATTATTTGTAAGTATATACTGGTTAAATCTATCTTGATATTGAGAGAGTGTCAAGTCAGATTTGTAAATAGCCAGATTTGTAAATATATTTTTTACTTCAGAATTATATAAATTATATAAATATATAGATAGATAGATATTAATAATGTTTAAATAAAATATCCAATCAAATTATAGAAAAATAGATAAAATATTTCAAAATTCCATAAAAAAATAAAAATAGAATAATGAACAAAGAGAACGCAGTAAACTTTCTATTTATTTCAGCTTTTATATAAATTAGTGTTTTTTGTGACGTGCGTTGCACGTTATTATTCGGTATAACTCGTTTTTTATATTAATTAATTTATTCTTATACAGTATTAAATATGATTAAAATTTTTTTCTTCTATTCTCTAGATATTTATATAATGTTAAGATATGATTTTATGTATAACAACATTAAATTAAAATTTAACTCTATTTAAATAATATTCATATTATAAGGAAATAATATTTTTCTTAAACTAATTTTAATATGATAGGACAACATTAAAAGCCAAGTATAGTTTCAAATGTCACATTAGCATATATATGTATTAAAAAATAAATTTAGTAAAGATAAAACTTAAAATTTTGAAATGCTTAATTGTCTATAATATTTATTTAAAAAATAATTTTTTTTATTTATTAGGAGGCCTGATAGGCCGAAATAACATTGCAGGTTATATAACAAGAAATAACCCTCCTCTAGATTCACCAAATTAGTAAGAATATTTGTGGTTGAGAGGAATCGAACTCGAGCTCTCTCATTTCTCACGTAAGTGAGAAGACAATCAGACCATATATGATTGGCTTAAAAAATAATTTTTATAAATATATCCAATCAACTAAGAAAATGTAATTTTCTAATTGACTATGATTAAGGTTATTTTAAGATATCCTAAACTTCATCAAGGCACTGTTGGAAATCTCATTATTCCTTTATATTCCCACATTTATATATAGTACTAGTGCTAGAACCAGCGCTACAAACACGACACGTTTAACCTGTAACATCCCTTCCCGGTCCACCCGTTAACCCGAATGAACCGAACCGAGACGCTACAAACTGGTTGACTTTATGGCCTGTCATGCTGATATCATAATGGATACTGACTATTATATCATGCTGATGCTATTTACAGTATTAATGTAATTAATATTTACAAGACATTATACTAGTTTGCAAAATGAAATGGGCCCAACTGTGTGCCCTGTACATGCCATGATAAGGATATACAGAATCAAAATATCAAAATGAGTAGCTACCCTGAAGACTGGGTCTTCCAAAGATGAACTGCAGCAGTTGTAAGCTGACTCTCTACGATCCAGTCCCAAAACCTACGAGTTAAACAAGTAACTCGCTGAGCAAATAAAGCTCAGTGGATATCTCAACATATAAAGAAACAATTAAGCACATACATATGTAGAAAGAACCATGTAAACACATATGGATACTTAAACATGTAAACACATATGGCACAGATAAGCACACATATCATGATACTTTCACTCTACCTTGATGATCTTTCTTGCTGTTTATTATACTGTATGATTCATGCAATGTTAAGTCAAGATATTTGCATGGCTCCATAAGGTTATAGTGAAACTAAAGTGATAAGAAAAATTGTATGAAACTGGATGAATATTGTATGACTTGGCTGCTATGGCCCATATATAATCATATCCACTCAACGGCCTATAGCCGGAGTACCAAATTGTATGGGGTGCAGATCTGCTATCCTATGTTGCGACATAGCCTTATCTACGTGGTTTCTACCTAACCTCAATGGAGCATAATATCGGTATGTCAATAGTATAAAACAAAAGCATATTAACATTTTCATAACTTCATGAACCATATTATTTACCTTGTTTCACATCATTTGCATGCTTGCATATTGTTTTGATACATGTTCTCATGTTGTCTTTTTGTTTTAAAATGATTGGAGGCATACAAGTTGAGCAAAGGAATACAATTGCATAGAAAATGAAGTCCAAAAGAGCATAAAAACACAAGTCGCGAGCGCGCCATGAAAAGTCGCGAGCGCGAGAAGCACACATGAGAGTCAGTGAGTTTACAGGCCAAATTCGCGAGCGCGCAATGAAATTCGTGAGCGCGAGAAGTGTAAAATGAGAGTCAGAGAGTTTACAGGCACAATTCGCAAGTGCGCAATGAAATTCGCGAGCCTGCTCGTGTTTTCCAGCCTGCGCAGTCTGTACTCTTTTGGTCATATCTCTCAATCTATAACTCCGATTTGGGTGATTCAAAAACCCATGGAAAGCTAACACATAGAGGAACAAATAACTCTTCTATGCTACTTCCTAATTCCATTGTTAAGTATGGTCAAAATCAAGGGGAAGTTACTGGTAAATTTTCCAGCAAAACCTATTTCAGCATAAACTTACTATCTACTTCATTTATTCAGTTCATCCCATGCTTTCTCACCATTTCCAGTCCTCTCACTCAACATTAAGCAACATATTGTCTCATTAGCAACACACCACACAAGTTCTCATGCAAAGAAAATGGTAAATGACAAGAGATATGAAACCTTCACTCCAAAAAGCTTGAGCTCTTCTTAGCTTCCTTTTTCTGCTACCTTTGAGCTCACTTCTCCTATACATAAGAATTCTTATGAATTATCTACAATATAACTCAATTAGAGGTTGAATAACATAGAGCTTCAAGAAATTCTACTTACTTGGAGAAAATTGAGGTTGCCTTAATGCTTAACTACCATGAAAATGGATGGAGAAAGGAAGGGAAAGGAAGGAGATGAAGAAGATGAAGATAAAGATGAAAATGGGAAAGTGAAATGGTAATCACGGGTAGGCCATCAAAATATCAATGCATTTTATGTGAAACTTACCAAATGGTACCTCAATTGTCAACAGGTTACAACTTAATACCCAAGCTTTATATTTTGATGCAAGCAAGTCCTAAACTTTGATCTTTTTACTTCGTGCAAATAAATCCACTTCTAATCCCATTCTACCCCAACCGGGTTTGGTTCAGCCCGACTCAACTCACCTCTATGAAATGACTCGACTCAGTAGGATGTCACATAACCCGCTTAATATCATAAACAGGTTAAGTGGGTCGTGTTGACTCATATACAACTCGTGTAATCTACTTAATATCATAAATATGTTAAGTGAATATACTGACCTATACACGACTCATTTAACCTACTTATAGTATTATTAACTTTTAACCTATTTAACTCCAATCATATTTAAAAATAAATTTTCACACGTAAAATGCATAAATTCTTCAAGATTTATAATTAAAATAAAAAAGCAATTCAACAATAAAATTTAAATAGGTTTTAGTTGGAGTATTTATAACTAACACTAAAATTACTTCTTTATTCTCAAATAAACGGGTCACTCGTTTAACCCGTGAAGTTAACCCGCGACACAACATGTTTATATTTGTGTCATAAATGAGTCAGTGACTCATTTATGAATTGAACTCATTTGACCTCAATCCTTACTCATTTATTTCGCGTATTAGGTGAATTGTGTTCGCATGTCGTGACCCATTTTGACACCTCTAGTATGATTTGCATAAAAAAATGCACACATACTATTAATGACAGCTCTAGTATGAACTCAAGCAAAAAATGCACACACACATTGTGAATACTATTAACTATTGAAATAAGAAATTTAGTATTTTTATTTTATGTTTATTATAAATGATTGTTTATTTATTTGAAATATTAACGAATCTGTAATGTGTCATAAGCGTGTGGATGTCCTACATTTTTAAAAAATTATTGTATCTTGTACGTTCTTGTATCTTGTGTCACGCCCGACTCTAATCACCAGAGGAATTGTCCGCTTTGGATCAAGCCAAATCCCCCATACAAGATTGGCAAGACCCACACTGTTTTGTCCCGCAGGTGAAATGAGAAACTTCCCAGGAGGTCACCCATCCTAGGATTTCCGTTAAGCGAGCACGCTTAACCCTGGAGTTCTTCCAACTCTCCAGCCATGCCACCAAAAGGCGCCTCTTATGATTAGTTTCCCCCTTTTCGATATATGATTCGATTCATTCCTATGTCCCACATTCCACTATCTTAGCTAGCCTGCCACCCTAGAAGCTAGCCAGGAGCTTCGCTCTACCCGGCCTCTTAGGATAGCTTTGCTAAGTCGGGATGTCACATCTCGTGTCCTGTGTTTGTGCAACCTAGCTCTTGGGTATATGAGACTACTCCATACACCAAGCTAATCAACTAAGATTTTTTTATTACCAATAAAAAAGAAGTGTTTTTTTAACTTGCTTTTATGTCATTGAAATAAGAAATTTAGGGTTTTTTTATTTTATGTTTATTATAAATGATTATTTATTTATTTGAAATGTTAATGCAGTACTTATTTAGTATAGTGTGTTTTAAGCAAGTAAATATCCTACCTTTTTTAAAAATTATCGTATCCCGTACGTTCTGTATCTCGTGTCCCGTTTAAGTGGCAAACTGTGTTACTTACACATGGCTTCCATATAAAGCAAACTACCATGCTTTTATATATTATATAGATGATAGATATAGATTTTTCAACAGTGATATTAATTTTGAGAATTTAACTAATTATATTGAAATAAGAAATTAAGTATTTTTTATTTTATGTTTATTATTTATTATAAATGATCGTTTATTTATTATCATATCTCGTATGTTTCCGTATCTTGTAACATCCCTTCCCGGTCCACCCGTAAACCCGAATGAACCGAACCGAGACGCTACAAACTGGTTGACTGTATGGCCTGACATGCTGAAATTATAATGTATATTGAATATAATATCATGCTGATGTTGTTTACAATAAGAATGTAATTTATATTTACAAAACATGATACTAGTTTATAAAATGAAATGGGCCCAACTGAGTGCCCTGTACATGCCATAAAAAGGGTAGACAAAGATACATATTAAAATGAGTAGCTACCCTGAAGACTGAGTCTTCTACAGATGAACTGCAGTAGATGTAAGCCGACTCTCTATGGTCCAATCTCAAAACCTGCGAGTTAAACAGGTAACTCGCTGAGCAAATAATGCTCAGTGGATATCTCAACAATTAAAGAAACAATTTAGCACATACATGTATAGAAAGAACCATGTAAACACATATGGCACATATAAGCACACACATCATGATACTTTCATGATACCTTAATTATCTTTTGTACTGTTTGTAATAATGTATGATTCATGGAATGTTATGTCAAGATATCTGTATGGCTCCATAAGGTTATAGTGAAACCGAAGTGATAAGAAAAACTGTATGAAACTGGATGAATACTGTATGCTTGGCTGCTATGGCCCATATATAATCATATCCACTCAACGGCCTGTAGCCGGAGTATCAAACTGTATGGGGTGCAGATCTGCTATCCTATGTCGCGACATAGCCTTATCTACATGGTTTCTACCTAACCTCAATGGAGCATAATGTTGGTATGTCAATAATATAACACAACATCACATTAATAGTTCATAACTTCATAATTCATAATGTATATTTGATTTCACATCATTTGCATGCTTGCATGTTGTTTTGATACATGTTCTAATGTTGCATTTGATGTTAAAATGATTGGAGGCATATAAGTGAAGCAAAGGAATACAATTGCATTGAAAAAGAAGTCCAAAAATGCATGAAAACACAAGTCGCGAGCGCGTACTTCAAAGTCGCGAGCGCGTAGAATGCAAAATGAGAGACAGTGAGTTATCGGGCACAAGTCGCGACCGCGTACTTGAAAGTCGCGAGCGCAAGAAGTGCCAAATGAGAGACAGTGAGTTCCCAGGCCAAATTCGCGAGCGCGCGATGAAGGTCGCGAGCGCTTACAGGCCAAAGGCCAAGTACGCGAGCGCGCACTTCACAGTCGCGAGCGCGAGATGTGCCAAATGAAAGTCAGAGAGTTTGCGAGCACAAGTCGCGAGCGCGTACTTCAAAGTCGCGAGCACGAGATGTGCCAAATAAGAGTCAGAGAGTTTCAGGTGAAAGTCGCGAGCGCGTAGTTCAAATTCGCGAGCGCGAGAAGGCAACGCGAACTCGTCATGCAATTCGCGCGCGCTTCCAGCCTGCACTATCTGTACTCTTTTGGTCATATCTCTCAATATACAACTCCAATTTGGATGATTCAAAAACCCATGTAAACCTAACACATAGAGGAACAAATAACTCTTCTATGACACTTCCTAATTCCATCATTAAATGGGGTCAAAATCAAGATGAAGTTACTGATAAAATTTCCAGCAAAACCTGTTTCAACATAACTCACTATTTACTTCATTTATTCAATACTTCCCCTGTTTTCCCCTGTTTTCTCACCATTACCAGTCCTCCCACTCAACATAAAGCAAGATTGTCTCAATAGCAACACACCACACAAATCTCATACAAAGAAAATGAAAAATAACAAGAGATATCAAACCTTTACTCCAAAAGCTTGAGCTCCTCTTTAACTTCTTTTCTCTACCCTCTTAGAACTCCCTTCACCTATAAATAAGAATTCTTATGAATTCTAATATAACAGCACCAAATGATTCAACTATGAACTTCAAGAAGGTTTACTTACTTGGATAGAAGAAAAGTTGAAGTTAAGGCTTAACTACCATGAAAATTGAAAGTAAGGTGGAAGAGGAAAGGAAGAAGATGAAGATAAACATGAAAATGGGAAAGTGAAAATGAGTATTACGGGTAGGCCATCAAAAATCAAAGGATTTTATGGAAAACTTCCTAAATGGTACCTCAATTGTAAACAGGCTACAACTTAATACCCAAGCTCAATCTTTTAATGCAAATCAATCCTCACCCATGTGCTTTATCTTTTTCTCTCAATCAATTAAGTCCACTTATAATCTCATTCTACCCCAACCGGGTTTGGTTCAACTCGACTCAACTCGACTACTCAACTCTATGCTAAGACTCGACTCGGGGTAGGATGTCACATATCTCGTATCCCATGTTTGTGCAACCTAGCTTCTGTATATAATACTACCTCATACATCAAGGTAATCATTAAAATAAGAAATTAAAGATTTTTTATTTTATAGTTTGGGTTATATATATTTTAATTTAATTTTAATTTAAACAAATTATATTAAAATAAAAAATTAAGTATTTTTTTTATTTTTATTTTTTATTTATTATAAATGATTGTTTATTTATTATCATATATCTCGTACGTTCTGTATCTCGTGTCCTATGTCCATGCAATCTACCTCCTGGTATAAATTAAGTATTTCTTATTTTATGGCTTGGGTTATTTGTATTTTAATTAAATTTTAATGTAATGCATTATGTTGATGTGATGTAACTAATAGATATTAACATGATAAAGACATTATCTAAAAATATAAAACAATTTATTTTCTTACAGTTACTGTCATTACACATTATCTTCTTACAACCGTGCTAAATAATTATTGTCCTCTTCATACTTGGTAATTTCAGAGGGTTACACTTAGCTTCCATATAATGCAAACTGCTCTGCTTTTATATATAGATAGATAGATAGATTCATTATAATACAATATCACCTAATAAATATGTTTTAATATATATAGATACATAGATATAATAATAAAATATTAAATATATTTTTAAAATTAAAATTTTCAACTGTTCGTCATCCTGCACACATTTGTTCATCTTATTTAAAAAAAATTTTAAAAGTCAAAATTTAAAAATTTTGAAAGACTTATATTCATTTGAAAATGTGTTATAAAAGATATACTTTTTTATTTTTTTTTAATCTTTCTCCTAATTAAAATATTTTAAATCATAATAAAAATAAAATTAAATATTTAAAAAAAATTATAAAATAAAATATAAAAATTTTCAATATCTCAATATCTATCAAAAAATAATATGTTCGTACTGCTTTTCTTTTAAAAGAAAATATCATATGTTAATAATTTAACCACGTTACATTTTTTGAGAAAATAAATTTACTTTGATATTAAAAATTCTTACATTATTTTTTATAGTTTTTTCTTATATAGTTGAAATATTTACATTATTTTATATAATAATTTTGTTCACACAAATGTTAAAAAAAAAAAATAGTGACATACTCCAGTATTACGATAAAATAAATAATTACATGTATTATAGAAATTAAAGTTTTAAAAAAAAAAGTTACGATTGTTAATTGATTTGGTAATTAATTTATTATCAAATTGAGAACTAATCGATGTAACCAAGATTTACTCGAATATGAACTTTTTAAATCAATTAATAAAAATTATTAAAAAAAGTTAATTGATTAATAATTTAATATCATAATTTATCAATTATTAAAAACTCATGTTATTTAATAAATTCAAATTATTATTAATTATCCAAAAGTATATTTTAGGATTTCTAAAATTTTACTAAGGATATCCAAAAGTATATCCAAAACTCATGTTCGTTATCCCACACAAACATATGTTCACTTTATTTAAAAATTAATTTTAAAAAGTAAAAAATTTTAAAATTTTAAAAGCCTTATACAAATATATATTCTATTTTAAAAGCCTTATACAAATATATATTCTATTTAAAAAAATTATTATTTAAAATATATATCCAATCAAATCATACAAACATAAAATAGAATATTATAAATTTTTTTTTCTTTTTTATCTCTCTCCTAAATAAAATATATTAAATTAAGCATAAAACAGAATCAAATATTTAAACAATAAATTTGAAAAATAAAATATAAAAATTTTTAAATGTCTCATTATCATACATATGTTGGCTCAAGGGTCAAATTCTAATCTCGGAATTTTGATGATTAAAACAAAACAAATAAATTTAAATTATATTATTTGTGCTAATAATATTTTATGCAGAATACATATGGAAAGTAAATAATGAACAAGGCAAGTCCTACAAATCCAAAGATTATGAAGACATTCGAAGACCCTAGTGGTTAGATTTTTTTTAGGATTCATTGTAGGATAGAGAGAGCATTCAATTATAAGCACAAAAACCAATTTTCTCTCATCAAAATTATTTTTCGAAAATAGTTCTTCAAAATAAATATTTTCGTTCCTTGATTTTACGTTAAAAACTAATTTTCGAATTCTCTTAAGATTTGAAATATTTGAATTACTTAAATTAAAGAGACTTTGTCTCTAGCAATTTTAGTAATAAGAATAAATCGAATAAAGATCTTATGCACTTCATTTTCGAAAACAAAACCTTTTTGAAAGATTCAAAAATTTTAATTTTATTTTCTTACCTAAACGAAGGAAGATTATATCTTAATTCGTTTTTAGTAAATAAATCCTTCAAAAAATATTTATTCAAGTATTTATTTTCGAAAATCTTTATTTTAAGGAAAGAGAGATTGTCTCTTATTTCTTACCAAAAAGATAGAATGTTGGCTTAAAATTTTTGGTAATAAAGATTTTCGTATCTTCTAAATAAGGAAAATCAATATTCTGATTTCAAAAAGAGATATTCACTTTCTAAAAACGAGAGTCATAGACCTCTCTATAAAAAGGCGTTTTCATTCTTGAAAAAACATGGAAGAAAGAGTTTTCGTTTTAAGAGTATTCACCTATTGATCATATCTTTTATCTCTCAAAACTTACTCTCTACCCCCTTATTTCTTTTCATCTTTATACTTTACGTTTTTATCTTTAAAAGAGAAAAGAATTTTTTTTTTATAACAACTTCTTTTGAAAAACAGTTCTGTTTTCTAAACGATTTTCTAATCTGAAAAACTGTTTTTCCTGTGCTTATATTTGTATTTCTGTCTTTCTATTTAGATTATGTAATCTTTAGTAGACAGATTTCTATTTGATAAACATTTGTGTAATAGCATAGGTGAGAAGCTATTGTGAAAGAGGTTATCAAGTGACCTTCTCCGTGAGAGAGATTCTAATGTCTTGAATTGAGTTTCTGTACTCTGCTAAAAACAGAAAGGGTTGAGGTTAGCTAGAACCTTTGAAAAATCTAGTGGGATAAAGGGTAGATCTAGGTGTTGATCTATTGCCTTGTACTGTTGGTTTGTCTCTTACCCTTGAAAAGAGATAACATAGTTGAGGATCTCAAAATGAGTCTTGGGGAATGGATGTAGGCGAGTTAGTGCCGAACCACTATAAATCACTGTGTTGATCTTTTTAATTTCTGAAGTTTTGCTTGATATTATTTTACTCACACTTCTATTTATACTCTAGAAATGTTAAAGTTGTTTATGGTTTTGATGTTCGAAAACTGAACCAAGTCTTATTTTCTCTGAACATTAGAACTCTAGAATTCTGCTGAAGTGAATATACCAAGTTCTAAACAGTTCTTCTATTTTCAGTATATTTCACTATTTGGATTTCTAATCAGTCTTCTAAACTTGATTAAAAGCTTTGTGAAGCAGTTCTGATTTTAATAACTGTCTCTCACATAGTCGTTTCTGATTTGCTAAACTTTATGAGAAAGTTCTAATTACAATAGCTTTTCGTCATAAAGCAGTTCTAATATTGAATAAGACATTGTGAAGTAGTTCTAACTAATAGCTACACTCTGCATAGTCTTTCTATTTTTCCTCAATAGAACATTGTGAGGAAGTTCTAAACTATAACTTATTTTTCACAAGTTCATTAATTTTTCAGTTGCACTTAGAATTCTGAGTTTTGTTTTAAAAGTTAAATTTTATTTTTTTTTTTGAAAACCCAATTCAGCCCCCCTCTTGGGTTGTGCCATACATATACAGGACCCACAATCTGGTATCAGAGCTTTGGCTCTTGACTTACCGAAGCTTAACAGCTTAAGAGATAAGATCCCATGGCAACCCCACTTCCTTTTACTTTGTTAGAAGGTCAATTGTTTCTAGACCTCCTTTGTTCAATGTAACTAATTACTCTTATTGGAAAACCAGAATGGAAAATTTCATGAAATCAGTTGATATAAACTACTGGAGTAATGTTATTATTGGTCCTCGTATTCCCATGAAAATTGTAGAAAATGAGAGTATTAGAAAAACAGAAGAAAAATATACAGATACTGATTGGAATGATATTGCTATAAATGCAAAAGCTATTAATATTCTTCATTGTGCTTTAGACGCAATAGAATACAACAAAGTGTTTGGATGTAAATCTGCTACAGAAGTTTGGGAAAAACTTAGAGTTACCTATGAGGGTACAGATAGAGTAAAGGAATCCAGAATAAATATCCTTTGGAGAGAATATGAAATGTTTAGTATGAAGGAAGGAGAAACTATTGCAGAGTTAAATTCTAGATTTACTAATATAATTAATCCTTTGAGAACTCTCGTAAAGGAAATTTCAGAAGATGAGCTTGTTAAAAAAATCCTTAGAATTCTACCTAAAAAATGGGATTCTATAGGAACTGTTATGAATTACAAAGAGACTCTTGTCACTTATGATTACCTTATAGGAGCTCTTGTTTCAGAAGAAATGAAATCTTCTGTGACTATAGAAGATAAGAAAAAGAAAGGACTAGCTTTGAAAGTATTTCTAGTGAAGAAAGTTCTTCTGATCTTGATAGTGATGATTTAGCACTTGTTGCTAAAAGATTCAAGAAGTTCTATAGAAAGAGTGGAAGGCCACAGAAAAAGTTTATGAAAAAGAATTTTCCACCTAAAAATAGTAACTTACCTAAGAAAGAACCTTCTGAAGTGGTTTGTTATGAATGCAACAAAGCTGGACATATCAAACCCAATTGTCCTAAACTGAAAAAGAAGTCAACGAAAGAGAAGCTGAAGTAGGCATTTGTAGCTGCTTGGAGTGATTCAGACAATTCTAATTCTGATAGCCAAAGTGATCAAGAAGAAATAGCTAATATTTGCTTAATGGCTACTATTGATTCTGACTCCAAAGAAATCAACACTTTAACTTCACCACAGAAAGTTGAAATCAAGCAGATGCAACGGTCCAGAAGCATGAAGAAAGCACTGTAAGTATTTCTGAACCTGAATCAGAAAATGATCTTCTAGATACTTACAATAATCTTTGCAATGAGTTTGAAAAGCTTATTAGAAAGCATAAAGTTCTAAAGAAAGATATCTGAAAATTAAAATATGAAAGTAATCATTTGAAAGATGCTTTTTATCAAGAAGTTACATGTAAAGATCTTATCACAGAGATTAAAGATCTTAAAAATTGTAATAATAGATTTTCTGAAAATCTGACACATCTTGAAGAAAAATGTAAAAATCTGAATTCTGAAAATGAATCTTTAAAAACTGAGATTAGAATTCTAAAATCAATTTCAGAATCATTTTCTAAAGAAAAGACAAGTTCTAGCTATGATGGCATTTCTAAACTGAATCATGTTTCTAATAAGAAAAATGCTATTTCTAATGTTGTGACTTTAGAACATCAAAGTCTTAACAGAAAGAAAAATCATAATAAGCTAAATGCACCTGTTACCACTAACCCTCCAGGACCCAATATGAGTTGGGTACCTAAATCTGCCTGATCTTTTCAAGTGTGCCTATGGAGTGAGCTGAAACAGAAATGTGGTACATGGACAGCGCTTGCTCTAGGCATATGACTGGTGATAGAAAGAAGTTCACCAGATTAGAAAAGAAAAAGGGAGGTACAGTAAGTTTTGGAGACAAAGCAAAAGGTAAAATCGTTGGTATTGGTGTCGTAGGTTCTAATCCTTCAATAGAAGATGTATGCTTAGTAGATTATAACTTGTTAAGTGTTAGTCAGATTTGTGATAAAAATAGACGAGTGATCTTTGAACCTTCTCATTGTGAAGTTCAGAACATGCATGATAATAGAACTTTATTTGTTGGAAAAAGGTTTGGAAATATATACCTAGTAGATCTCTCTAATATGCACAACCAAGATATCTATTTAGTTTCTATTGATAATTCTAGTTGGTTATGGCATAGAAGACTTGGTCATGCAAGCATGCACCTCATTTCTAAACTATCTAAGAAAGATTTGGTTCGAGGTCTGCCAAAATTGAAATTTGAAAAAGATCATATTTGTGATACTTGTCAAATGGGCAAACAGACCAGAACATCTTTTAAATCCAAGGGAATGGTTTCTACTTCTAGACCTTTAGAATTGCTACACTTTGATCCATTCGATCCAATTACCCCTTTTAGTCTTGGAGGAAAATTCTATGCATTTGCTATTGTAGATGATTACTCTAGATTCACCTGGACACTCTTCTTTAGAAATAAGGATGAGTCATATGACGTGTTTGTTCATCTTTGTAAGAGAATACAAAATGAGAAAGGATACAACATCTCAGTAATTAGAAGTGATCATGGAGGAGAATTTGAAAATCAGAAATTCAATGCTTTTTGCAATGAGTCAGGAATCTTCCATACTTCTCAGCACCTAGAACACCTCAAAAAAATTGAGTAGTGAAACGCAAGAATAGAACACTTCAAGAAATGGCCAGAACCATGCTAAGTGATTCTAGACTACCAAAGTATTTCTGGGCAGAAGCAGTTAACACTGTCTGTTATATTCTAAACAGGCCTTTTGGTAAGATCTAAACTTAAAAAGACTCCATATGAGCTATACAAAGGTAGAAAACCAAATATTGGTTATTTTCACATTTTTGGGTGCAAATGCTTTATTCTAGATAACAAGAAAAATGATCTTGCTAAATTTGATGCTAAATCTTATGAAGGTATTTTTCTAGGATATTCTAGTAGTAGTAAAGCATATAGAGTGTTTAATAAAAAGACTCTAGTTGTAGAAGAATCTACTCGTGTTGGGTTTGATGAATCTGACTCTACATTTAGAATTTTAGAAAGTGATGATGCTGTAGATTCTAATCATGAAAAGCAGAATGAACAATCAGAACAACTAGAACAGCTAGAAAGTGAGCAGAATACTGATAATCAGGCTGAACCAGAAGTTGAACATGAAGATTAGAATATTGTTGAAAATCAAATTCCAGAAATAGAAAACGAAGATTCTCAATTACCAAAAGAATGGCGATTCCATAAGTATCATCCCCAAGAAGATATTATGGATAATCCTTCAGAAAGGATGATGACTATAGCTCAATATAAAAGATATTTTGTTAATGTTGCTTTCGTTTCTCAATTAGAACCTAAAAATTTAAAAGATGCTCAAAATGATGAAAGTTGGATTCTTGCTATGCAAGAAGAGCTAAATCAATTTGAGATAAACCAAGTTTGGAAACTTGTTTCTAGACCTAAAAACCATTCTGTTATTGGAACAAAATGGGTGTTTAGAAATAAGCTTGATGAACAAGGTAATGTTGTGAGAAATAAAGCAAGATTAGTGGGTCAAGGGTATAACCAAGAGGAAGGCATCGATTTTGATGAGACCTTTGCCTCGGTTGCTAGACTTGAGGCCATTAGAATGCTTTGTGCATTTGCATGTTTTAAAAACTTCATGTTGTATCAAATGGATGTGAAAAGTGCTTTTCTAAATGGTTTTCTAAATGAAGAAGTGTATGTAGAACAACCTCCTGGTTTTGAAATTTTCGATAAACCTAATCATGTTTACAAACTTATTAAAGCTCTTTATGGTTTGAAGCAAGCTCTTAGAGCTTGGTATGAAAGATTAAGTAAGTTTCTATTAGAAAATGGTTTTTCAAGAGGAAAGGTTGATGCAACACTATTTATCAAAAATAAAGCACATGACGTTCTAGTTGTACAAATTTATGTTGAAGACATAATCTTTGGATCTACTAATAATCTCCTTTGTAAGGAATTTTCTAAGATTATGCAGGGTGAGTTCTAAATGAGTATGATGGGAGAATTAAACTTCTTCCTTGGACTTCAAATCAAACTATGTGAAAATGGAATTTTCATAAATCAAGAAAAATATACTAGAGAATTGTTGAAACGATTCAAAATGGAAAATGCCAAGGTATGTAGTACACCAATGAGTCCATCCTCAAAATTAGAAAAAGATGAAAAAATGTAAGGATGTGGATATCAAGTTATTTAGAAGTATGATTGGTTTTTTATTATATTTAACGGCAAGCAGACCAGACATACACTTTAGTGTTTGTCTATGTGCTAGATTTCAATCATGTCCCAAAGAATCTCATTTAATTGTTGTAAAAAGGATTTTAAGATATCTTTGTGGAACTTCTAATATGGGTCTGTGGTATTCTAAAGTAAAGGCGATACATTTGATCTTGTTGGGTACAGTGATTTTGATTTTGCAGGAAGTAGAATAGATAGAAAAAGCATGTCTGGAACTTGCCAATTTCTGGGTAGCGCCCTTGTGTCATGGTTTAGTAAGAAACAAACATCTGTTGCTCTTTCTACTGCAGAAGCATAATACGTTGCTGCTGGAAGCTGTGTTGCACAAGTTTTATGGATCAAACAACAACTGGCAGACTATGGACTGAAATTAGAAACAGTGCCAATAAAGTGTGACAACATCAGCGCCATCAATTTATCTAAAAATCCAGTTCAGCATTCTAGAACCAAGCACATAGAACTCAGACATCACTTCATAAGTGATCAAGTACAAAAAGGTGACAGAGTGATTGAGTTCATTCCTAAAGAAAAACAATTGGCAGATATCTTTACTAAACCTTTGAATGAAATTCAATTCTGCTTAATTAGAAGAGAACTCGGTATGCTAGTTCTAAACTCTTAACTTTAGAACTCTGTAAGTATGTTCTAAACTGCTTTCTATATTCAAAAATGAAAGACCTGCTATGTTCTAATACTTTATTCTGTACATGTGTGAAAAATGTTTTTGTCTAAAAAGAAATGCATATTGCTCTGATATGACTTTCTAATGTCACTATCAGAATCTTGCTTTAGACCAAATTTCAAAAACAGTCAATTTATTGTGTGTGTTTGTTTTATTATGTTTTGTGTCCTTAGTTTTTGGCGGTTTTATTTTATTTTATTTGTTGATTTGAATTTCTTTAAAAACTGTCTTTTATTTTCGTTTTATTTTTCCCTAAAATCTATTTCGCTACTTAAACGTTCCTATCTCTCTATTAACTGCTCTATATTTCCCTTTTGCTCTCTTGTTAACGAAACCCTAAGTTGTTCTTTGTGTCAAAAACCTCAACAATGGCCGAATCTAGTTTCACCTCCTCGTCCGACTCTTTAACTGAACAAGAACTCCAACTCCTAAAAAGACTATCAAAGAAATATGAGCAAAAGGAGTCAAAATAGAAAAAGCCAGATGAGGAACCAAAGGAAGAAAAAGCGGAAACTGCTACTTCAAAGAAACAAGTAGCTAGGGCTTGCGACAAAGGTAAATCTGTTCTTTCACCATATCCTCTCATGCGTTCATATGTCATTGACTGGAAATTTTTTGGGAGTGCTGAGTTTAATTTCAAGGAACTCTTTGAGTTTCAAGGTTGGATGGATTTTCTGTCGTTAAACAGACTATGTTATGAGAGTTTAGTCAAAGAGTTTTACGGTTCTCTTAAGGTTAGTGGAACAGAGTCGATCTCTGTAAAACTTGAGGCTGAAATCAAAGCGTTCTCTTACGCTGACTTGAGCAAAATTTTTAATTTGCCAAATACTGGGTCTAGGGTAACAAAGATTAAGGATATTTCTAGGGTTAGTGAGTACAAAAAGGAAGAGTTTGTGAAGAAAATTGTCAAGAGGGGTTCTGTAGACAAACAGGGCACTATTGAATGCTCAAATTTGACGGATAGCATGAAATGGCTATACAAACTGATTGTGCATTGTATTTATCCCAAAAGTGCTTCACTTACATATGTGAATCAGGTTAAACTGTGCATTATGTGGCACATAGTTGAGAAGAAACCTTTCAACCTGTGTCATACCATCTTTGACAAAATGTAGAATAACCCTAAGAAACTGCCCTATGGAATGATACTTACACCAGTGTTTGAATTTCTGGATGTTGATTTAAATGAAAGTTTTTGTTGCAATGTTTCAAAGCTAGACAGTGGGTCGTTAAAAATGAAAGATGAAGAAGGAGAAGAAGAAAAAGAAAAAGAAGAAGCTGAGAAAGAAAAGAAAGAAAAAGAAGAAGCTAAGAAAGGAAAGAAAGAAAAAGAAGAGGTTGAGAAAAAGAAGGAAGAGACAGAAAAAGAGAAAATAGCTGAAGAGAAAGTAGAATCAAAAAAAGGGGGAGAAACAGAAAAGAAAAAGGAGTCTGAAAAGGTAGAGAAAGGAAAGAAAATAGAAGAAACTAGTAATGCTGAGACAGAAAAACTGGAATTGAGTGATGAAGACAGATCAACTGAGGTCAAAATTAAAAAAGAATCTGAGTTCTTATCAGCTCAAAGGAGTAGAGAAGCTATGCTAGGAAGAATGGAAAAAGAGCTTATAGAAGAGCATAATAAGGAACTTGATGAGGCAATAAAACATTGCAAGACTATAATTGACCATAATCAGTCTCTCATTGAGTCCTTGGAAAGAATGAAAGATGTTAATGAAAGGAAGCTAGCTACTCTGAAAGTTAAGGGAACACCTTACACTCTTGCCTCAGAGAAACCAAAGAAAGTCAAGCACACTGCGGGTAAACATAAGGCTCATGGATGAAAGCCTCCATTTCACCCTTCTTCTAAACGACCAAAAAGCTCTACTGAAACCACTCCTGCCCAGAATCTAAGAAGTTCTAAGAGACTTAGAACTGACCCCAAGCCTCTCTGATTTTTTGTGTTGTGAACAATATTTTTTTTTCTTTGTCTTTGTAGGTTATATCGTTTGAATTCTGTTTATTTTCTTTATGCTCTGATCTTTACTAACCCTTTTGTATGATGACAAAAAGGGGGAGAACACAAGATACTTTGATGATTAAGTACGTACTCTGCTGATGTGTGGTAACCTTAGTACTTATATCCTATTGCTTACTATTTTCTAATTTGTGTTATATATATATATTCTATATATGTTCTATTTTGGTAGACTATATATTTTACATGATGAACTGAATGTTTTAGAACTTAGATTCTTATTCTAACGTCTGCTCTGCAAGTTAGACATAAGATCTTTTGTTTTATTCCTAATATCAGTTTCTATTATATTCTTATGCTCTGACCATATGCTCGGATTATTAGAACTTAGAATATCTTGTCTATTTTTTTGCTAGTTCTAATATCAGTTTCTAAAATGTTTTCCTTGCTCTAAATTTCATAAATACTTATATTGCATCTATTCAGGGGGAGCATAATACATGTTCTAAATTCGCTTCATATTAAGATCCTTTGGGAAACTTAGAACTTATATTTTTCTATGCATAAAATTTTAGGGCGAGCACATGTTTTATATTTGCTAAATTTATTGGTTTTGTCATCATCAAAAAGGGGGAGATTGTTGGCTCAAGGGTCAAATTCTAATCTCGAAATTTTGATGATTAAAATAAAACAAATAAATTTAAATTATATTATTTGTGCTAATAATATTTTATGCAGCATACTTATAGAAAGTAAATGAACAAGGCAAGTCCTACAAATCCAAAGATTATGAAGACATTCGAAGACCCTAGTGGTTAGATTTTTTTTAGAATTCATTGTAGGATAGAGAGAGCATTCAATTATAAGCACAAAAACCAATTTTCTCTCATCAAAATTATTTTTCGAAAATAGTTCTTCAAAATAAATATTTTCGTTCCTTGATTTTACGTTAAAAACTATTTTTCGAATTCTCTTAAGATTTGAAATATTTGAATTACTTAAATTAAAGAGACTTTATCTCTAGCAATTTTGGTAATAAGAATAAATCGAATAAAGATCTTATGCACTTCATTTTCGGAAACAAAACCTTTTTGAAAGATCCAAAAATCTTGATTTTATTTTCTTACCTAAACGAAGGAAGATTATATCTTAATTTGTTTTTGGTAAATAAATCCTTTGAAAAAGATTTATTCAAGTATTTATTTTCGAAAATCTTTATTTTAAGGAAAGAGAGATTGTCTCTTATTTTCTTACCAAAAAGATAGAATGTTGGCTTAAAATTTTTGGTAACAAAGATATACGTAGCTTCTAAATAAGGAAATTCAATATTCTGATTTCAAAAAGATATCTTCACTTTCTAAAAATGAGAGTCATAGACCTCTCTATAAAAAGGCATTTTCATTTTTGAAAAACGTGGAAAAAAGAGTTTTCGTTTTAAGAGTATGTGATCATATCTTTTATCTCTCAAAACTTACTCTCTATACCCTTATTTCTTTTCATCTTTATACTTTACGTTTTTATCTTTAAAAGAGAAAAGAATTTTTATAACAACTTCTTTTGAAAAACAGTTTTATTTTCTAAACAATTTTCTAATCTGAAAAAATGTTTTTCCTGTGCTTATATTTGCATTTTTGTCTGTCTATTTAGGTTCTGTAATCTTTAGTAGATAGGTTTCTATTTGATAAACATTTGTGTAATAGCTTAGGTGAGAAGCTATTGTGAAAGAGATTATCAAGCGACCTTCTTCTTGAGAGAGATTCTAATGTTTTGAATTGAGTTTCTGTACTCTGCCAAAAACATAAAGGGTTGAGGTTAGCTGGAACCTTTGGAAAATCTAGTGGGATAAAGGGTAGATCTAATTGTTGATCTATTGCCTTGTACTGTTGGTTTGTCTCTTACCCTTGAAAAGAGATAACATAGTTGAGGATTTCAATATGAGTCTTGGGGAGTGGATGTAGGCGAGTTAGTGCCGAACCACTATAAATCACCGTGTTGATCTTTTTAATTTCTGAAGTTTTGCTTGATACTATTTTACTCACACTTCTACTTATACTCTAGAAATGCTAAAGTTGTTTATGGTATGATGTTCGAAAACTGAAATAAGTCTTATCTTCTCTGAACATTAGAACTCTAGAATTTTGCTGAAGTGAATATACCAAGTTCTAAACAATTCTTCTATTTTCAGTATATTTCACTATTTGGATTTCTAATCAGTCTTCTAAACTTGATTAAAAGCTTTGTGAAGCAGTTCTGATTTCAATAATTGTCTCTCACATAGTCGTTTCTGATTTGCTAAACTTTATGAGAAAGTTCTAATTACAATAGCTTTCCATCATAAAGCAGTTCTGATATTGAATAAGACATTGTGAAGCAGTTCTAACTAATAGCTGCACTCTGCATAGTCTTTCTATTTTTCCTGAATAGAACATTGTGAGGAAGTTTTAAATTATAACTTATTTTTCATAAGTTCATTAATTTTTCCGCTGCACTTAGAATTCTAAGTTTTGTTTTAAAAGTTAAATTTTATTTTATTTTTTAAAAAAACCCAATTCACCCCCTCTTGGGTTGTGCCATACATATACGGGACCCACAACATATTTATTAAAAAATAAAATTTCTAAAAAAGATAAAACTTAAAATTTTGAAATGCTTAATTATCTATATATATTTATTTAAAAAATAATTTAATAAATTATATCCAATCAACCACTAAAATATAATTTAACATTATTTTAGGATATTGAAATTTTATTAAAGGAGCCATCAAAAATTCCATTATTCCACTTTTTTCCCACACATCTATAATCTCTATGATATATATAAAAGTAAGAATAAGGCGGAAACATTGAGTTTCAAAAATGCCCCTACTAAGTTTATAAATTGATAAAAATATCGTTACTAATCCTATTCTAATTATGATATCAAAATGTTATTTTTATTATATTAATATTAAAAATTTAATCATATTCTAATTAGGAATTCGTCCTATTATACCACTATATATATGTTTAGTTTTAATTACTTTTGACTATAAAGAATTTATTGCTTTTGGCTATCAAGAATTGTTATATCAAGTTTTTGCTAATTTGAAAATTATTGAGTTTGCAATCGCAGTAAATATAACCTTAACTCTCTCTCAATTTACAAATTAATATAATATTTTTTACTTATAGTTCTGATTATATTAATTCACTTAATCATATTATTTTTATTAATTAACAAATCTTTTTTCATTATTTTTTCATTATCTAAGAGTTGAGAAAGGGTTCTACAAATGTGTCAGCAACAGAATTTTATTCTGCTTCTAAAGTTACATCATAAATTGACTTTTCACGGTTGCTGAGAGTTAGGCTCTACAACAGATTAGTCAATGGAATTTTTGTCCGTTGCTAAAATTGTAACCAAAATTTAGAACCTATTTTCTCTACATACCACTTCTCCGTCACATCCTTTGGTATGCTTGCACTTCTTTTTTTCTTTTCTTCCTCCCTTTTATTTTATATTTTATTAATAAAACTTTAAATTTTTATTTGGATCGTAAGATTAATATTTGTTAAGATAATATTTTTTATTTTTTTAGTTTCAAGTATTTTGATGGAAGTAAGATAGTCATGAGAATTTCAATATTCAAATTATAATATAATAAATCATAATTTTTTTTGCATGTATAGGAATTTCAAATTATATATATATATATATATATATATGCGAATGAGGGGTGAATATTGGGTTGCAAACGCCCCTGCAGACTTTTAATTTTATTAGTTGATTAAAGAATAATTTATTCTTACTCTAATTATAATACTCTTAATTTTGTTAGTTGATTGATTAAAAATATCATTAGAAATAATTTAGTCATATTCTAATTAGAAAATTTTTGAAATTCCTATATATATAAAAATACTATGATTTAATATCTTATAATTAAATATATTATAATATAACATATTAAATTTATTAATCCTTTATTGGTAGCTATTTTTATTAATATTATAAATTTAATCTCATTCTAATTAGGAATTTGACTTTAATCCTATTCTGATTATGATATGAATTTATTATTTTTATTATATTAATATTATAAATTTAATCTCACTCTAATTAGGAATTTTTCCTTTAATGCTATTCTAAGGATTTTGTCTTATCATACCACTATATGTACGTTTGGTTCTAATTTCTTTTGAGTTTAGATTATTAAGAATTTGTTACTATTGACTATCACTGTCACGACCCGTTACCTTGGGTCGGACCGGCACTAGGAGCTGGATAGGCTTAGAGCCACCAAAGCCTGTAGTAAGTCAAAAGTATACCTAGCAAATTTTATGTTCAATAGAAATGGTCTTAGGCCTAATATCATCAACATTCAAAATATCATAAGTCTTGGGCAAGCTTGACCTGTATCATATATTACCTGATAGAAACTTTAATAATTAATACATCAAAATTTTTTAAATTTTAATATATATGACAATTATAATTGCAGAACAATCTAAGAATTTAAGATTTCGCTTCAATATATTAAATAAAATTAATCAAGATTTCGTTTTTAACATTTCCTCTAGATGTCGAGTGGAAAAGAATCACGAGATGCTGGAAGACTTGTAACCTGAAAAAAGAAAATATTAAGGCAAGGATGAGCGCATAAACTCAGTGAGTAGGTTAGTTAACCCTCTCACCCCACACAATCACACAAATGCATAAATAAATCAATCTAGTCGCTCAACTAGTTATATGATCATGTAGTCAATCACACAAATGACAGAACAACAGTAATCACAAATATTAACACATTCAAATAGTCACATCACATGAAAATTGGTCTGTGGCGTCACCAACGAGCCGTCCTCCCACATGGCTTGCCCTTTCAAAAGTGTGCACTAGGGAGTCGATCCCCATACATGGCCAACTGGTTTAATCCTCACTTGACCAGCCCTCTCATTTTTTTACATCATCTTTTCTTTTCCATACCAACAGGAGGTTACCTTATGGTTTTCCATATCATATCTCATCAGATGCACATGGGGGCACCGATCTCCCCATGCATGGTTGACAGTATCGAAGACTGCCCTCACAAACCCTGGTAACTACTTCATTCTAATTCCACACAAGCAAAACATACATGAAGCACATCACAACTAATCAAATTATTTCCAATAGTAATAAATAATGCAACCCAAAATAACAATTTAATAAATAATGCATGTCTAGCATTTAGCCGTGTATGCATGGATGCAAATGTAGGTGGATGATGCGAATTATCTAACACTACTAGCAGCTTATAGCTTAGCAAGAGATTATGTTCCTTGGGACCCGTAATCATATCTAAAGAAAGAATTAAAATGAACTTTATCATTAATGAATTCCAACTATTATATATAGATTTTAAATTTATCTTTTAATGGTATTGTACCTATGTCTTCCTGATCATTTAATCTGGACATTCAAGATTATCATAGGTCTCTTATTTTGATTTTTCTAATCCTAAATCACCTATCCTAATTCATGTGTTATATAAGCTAATCTAAGTTCATTATAAGTCTTTTGCTAAGCAATTCTCATAAATTCTAATTATTGATAATAAGGCTATATGAACTCATCCTTTAGGTTTCTGCTACAGAAAATCCCCCCTAAAATAGAGTTATCTACCTGTTCAAACAATAGCAACATTTAATATTATTTATTCAATTTACACAGCCCATCCATCAGGCAAAATAACTCAATAAGCCCATCCTCCATCATTACAACATCAAACAATCTCACATTTGTCATTTGTTAATTACAGTCACATCAAAATTATGCATATTTAATATATATACACATATATATGTATACTTGTAAATTTAGGTGTATATATTTATATATCACTTATCAATTCACACCCATAGACTTGAATCCTAATATTCACTTCACCATCAATGCCCCAGTTCGCCACAGTTTACATATATAATTTATTTCTCGATTTATTCAGTATTGACATCCGAGTCAACGAGTAATACACTTATACATTAGTAAATTATGTCATTAAAGTTCAACTAGTTAACATGGCAGTCTATATCATCTAATTTGGTTAGATTAAACTAAACTAAATTAGAGTTTAGCTAGATTAACTTAATAAATCTATTAAGGTAATTAGTATTCGCATTCCATAATCCTATAATTGCTTTTAAATTAACTAATTTCTTGATTAAGTTCGAGAAGTTAACTCTGTATAATTTCCTACATTAAATAGATAATAACTTTAAATTTTAAGAATTTCTGCTTTCTACATAATAAGCTTGTAAACCATATTTTTTTAAAATAAAAATCTCTATTATTCATTAAGCACTTTGAATTTGGATTGCTTAAACATGCTTTATCTTTTCTAATTTAACTTACTAAGTTCTAATTCTTGACTAACTTGAATTAACCAATTCTAATTGAATTTTTACAAGACGGTACCAGACCTTGCTCGCTATATCTCCTGATCCAGGCCTCTATTGCATGAAATGTGGCGACAAGCGCGTTTGTCTTGTCGAGCTCTTGAATTTAGAGCCTTTACTCGCAGGCAACAATGGCCATTTGGCCGAAAAAAGGGAAGGAGACGGAAAGGGGTTGTCGGCGATGGCGAGGAGAGAAGTGTTTTTTTTTTGTTGGTTTTCTCTCTCTTAATTTTCTTTAACTGATTTGGTTCATTCCCAAAGGTTTGGTTCAATTATTAGAAGCTTCTAGGTTTACTGGTTTGATTATTTTATTGGTTTAGTTAGGTTCTCGAATATTTCTTCGATTTACTTAATAATAATAATAATAATAATAATATTTGAGTTTAGGATAATTAATTTAAATTGTAGGTATATATATATATATATATATATATATATATTAGTAACTCATTTAATATTTAATGTCCAATATTAATCTTTTAGAAGTTTAGAAGATTCTTGGTTAGGAGTTTCGATAATATGCTTTGGGCTTGGGCCTAACTTGCAAATTTGGATTCGGATTAAAATTGTTTGGTATTTGCAGCCCATGCAATTGAAATTCTAGATTTTTTATTTAATTAAAATTCAAAAGTTTTGAAAATAAAATTACGGGATGTTTCAGTCTCCCCCCTTAAGACAATTCGTCCTCGGATTGAAATCCAATAAAGAGGAATAAGAACGGAGACATAGGTGATCCTAAGATTATAATAAGAGATACTTCATATATAAAAGAGATGGCTCAAGAGTAAATAATATAGACTGAGCGAAGGGAGGAGGTGTGGTATTCTAATTGTTTTTTATCACCAACCATCATGTTTCTTTTCTATGGAAGCTTCCTCTAATGACCTTGAGAGGACAATTATACTTCAAACCAACCGTTCTAAAACAATTTTCTTTGATCGATTCAGTCTACAAGGCTTTCCGTTTAACCTATACCTTCCATTCTAATAGCTCCCTAAGACCTTGTTTACATTTCTCCTTTAACTTATATCCCAAAACATTTAATGCATACATATTAACGAAAACACTAATCTTACAATGAAACAGGAATGCCATTTGAGGCAAATATTTCTAATTTTTTAAACCAAGAAAAAGGGTTTGGACCAAGTGGAATGAGACCTGACTTAATCTTTGAAAGTATTTTCTCTTATCCTACACTAAGAGAGCTTAATATTTAAGAATTTTCTAAACTTAAAACTTTATAACTTGACTATTTTGCATCTATCTATGCCAAGTGCTTAGAAGCAAACAATCAAGATTTCTAATAATAGGGTTATATATATACATAAATCAGTTCAATTCATAATACCACCCGATTAAATACTATATAGCTTAACGAGGCAATATTTGCTCAAACTCCTCATTAAATTACTTAAGTTCTCTATATCCCGTCAATGCCCATACACTACTAGCTTAGTTCATAATTACATTCCATCTATGTTTGTAACAAATTCTACTCTACATGTCTAAACACTACTTAGATACTACTAGTATTAAGCAACTTCAAAGTTCTTGAGACGACATTGCTGCCACTACACTAGCTCAGTCGACAAAAAAAGGTTTGGAGATAGGTTAATTGCTCCTTCATCTTTAGGTAGAATAAGGAAAAGTGGAAATCTTGATGGGGTAAATGAGGTACTTAGGCATAAATACTATGTTATCAAGCCCATTAAGTCTGGAAAATCCATCATTAAACAATACTAAGATTGCTACCAAATGAAGGGAATGAGTTTACAGCAGTATTATTAATTCAACCCAAGAAAAAATTTATGAAATTCTCCAACCTAGCTATTACCTCGCACCAACAAACCTCAAATCTCAAACCAAATCTAGCAATAAAAGTATCACTTCCTTTCTTATCTTACAAGAAATTGATTTATAATTTTATTTCTTAACTTACTTAAATAAAAGCCATGGAGATTCCCATACAACTACTGCACTTCTCATATAGTAAGATTAAATAAGATTTCGCTAAAATTCCAAATGAACAGTAAATTAAAGCCCAGCTAGCTTATTAACAAATAAAATACCCCAAATACCTTTATGTTCTACTAAGGACATAAATATAACATTCATTTTCTATCCAATAAAATAAGTAACTTGCAAAAAATGCACTAAATAATAAAATTTTCTTATTTTAATTGCTTTACATCAAAAAATTACATTTATTCACATTCTTTGTCATCTTAAGCTATATCCCATGATTTTTATCAATTCTCATCCTTAGTTATTATTATCAATAATACTTGTCACTTGCACATAATACATCTATAGACTCAATATATAGATTCAATTGATATATCTCATAAAAATTTTTTTTCTAACTAGATGCTATCAAGCTAAGAAATTTGAATTTTCTAATCAAAACCCATACATTTCTTGCCCAGTAACTCCTTTTCCAACCAAAACTTGATTCATAATATCATATATTCATACCATAATGTTACGCAGAAGGTTCTGGAAGCCACTAGAATTCGTGGGAAAGGTCTAGCAAGGCCAAAAAAGAGCTACCAAGTTCAAGAAGCTTCTAGATCCATGAAAAAACTCTAGCCCACAAGGTATTTAGGTGTATAATCTATAATATTCTAGATTATTCTATACTTGTGTAAGGTGGATGGTAAAATATCTCTAAATCTAGAATGATCCACTAAACCTCCACCACACATTTCTTATAAAGAATTATAACCACATGTTAAGGAGGTGGAAATTCCTAAATACCTCACCCTCCTCATTTGTAAATCATCCAAGCATTTGAGTAATAAGAGATCTACAACAAAGCTCTTACAAGCTCTCTTGTGTTCTCCTCTCTACTTAGCTTACATTTTGCTCCAACACAACTCCAAGGCTTACTTAGTGCATCCTAAAGTCTCAAGGGTGATTGAGTGCCGCGCGGATAGGCAAAGGAAAAACCTATCTACGTGACAGGTGGTATCAGAGCAGGTTTCATCCTAGGTACCAAACCTTTTATCTCAACCTGTGGCAAGTGAGGAAGCTCAAGTGGTTGTTACTGAAGAACAACAACCCAAGCAAGCTGAAGCCATTCAAGGCACTGAGCAGGTGCGTGCTCGTCCTAAGCGGGGGAAGTCAAAGGCACGAACCCCTCCCATGGATCCTGTAACACCCACCGGCCAATCCCGGAGAACTAGACGGCGGATGCCACAATCGGTGCCAGAGCACCATCTTATGTCACTTATTAAAGCTAGATCACAAATTAGAAGTGGTTAAATTTTCATAAGGAGGCAAGTAATTAACATTTTGTTTTGTTTTTTTTTTTGTTAACGAAAATAATATTTAAGGAAATTCCTACGAAAATTTTGCAAGAGTTTCCCCTAAAAATTAACTTGCCACACAGAGAAAATATACACACTTCCAATTTTCTCCAAACCCCAAAACTCCAATTCAACATAACATACCACAAGCACTTCTAAATATCCATCAACATATGCATCATAGTCTAAACACATTCTTTTCAAGGAATATATAATCATCATACACCAAAAATATAATAAAATGTTATTTCCTTCAATAATCATAACTCTTAATACATTATAAACTTATTATATACAACCTCCATAATACAATCTTTATATACATGCCAAAAATCACCATTTACAAAATATCCTACCCAAAATGTGATCTCTACTCTGATGCTTGTCCTCTGGTCTTGAAGAACACCCTCCGCTCCTAACCTGCGCGTGATAAAAATCAACGCGTTGAGTGGAAGACTCAGTGGTGCTAAATAACCAAGCAATTAAATTAAATAGAAAAGCCAAGTCAAATCTGAAATTACTCAACTATATAAATACCGAAATCGCATTCATTTAATTCAAATACTTTGAAATCAATGAGAAGATTATGAATACAAATATGTCTTCATTCTTTTATAGCAACAATAAAATTTCATTTTTTGTTGAGGCTTGTACTCATGCAGAATGAACATAAGCAGATTTGATCGTGGCCTATATTAGCGCCACCCCCATCACATACTCGTGACTTATGAAAGCACCACCGTGGCCTATAAAAGCACCACCCCCATCACACAATCGTGGCCTATGAAAGTACCACCGTGGCCTATGAAAGCACCACCCCATCACACAAATAAGCATGTCCGCCTATTTATAAGGGCTGATAACCCTAGCATATGATCATAGCTTTACAATAAGAAAATCCATCTCATCATACCACGTCTCAATCATGCATAGTAGAGCCCAAATCAAAATCATTCTTTCACAAAAGCAATAATTCTTAATCGAAACCTCTTCATTTAGTACTCATCAGTTCAAAAGTTTTACTCAAAACACTATAAATGTATATATACTTAATATGGTATAAAAGTACATAAATCAAGAACTTTTCAGCATTTCCAAAACTTGACCTCTGCTGCGTTTTTAACACATAATTTGAGTTATGGGTCTCCAAATTGAATGAAATTAGATTCATTAGAAAGATAAGACAAAATGCTACAAATGTTCAGAAGGGACCACAGCCCAGATCACAGAGTAAGATAACAAACAAAAGCTCAGAACACAGACCAACAGATCAGACCTGATTCAGTAGAACCAAGTCCAATGTTTCTTGAATTCCTACTTCACCAAACACTCAAATGAAACCAATCTAGAACTAGAGAATTCTCAAGACACAGGGAAACAACGTTTATGAAGAACTCAGAACCTAATCGTATCATTATAGTGGTCAAAATGGGCACTCAATTTAGTAATGCATGTGGCCCGACACAACAGAGTCAGTTTGGGTGTTTCAGCCATAAGTTGAGCTATGTATATCCAATTTGGACACAAGAGGATGGGTTGGAAAGATAAGAAGTAAAGCTATAACTTTTATGAAGAACATAAAACGTTATTTTGCCATTTGAGTGGTCAAAATGGACAATAATTTCGGATATACAGGTAAGACATCATAACAGAACCAGTTTTGGTATTTCAATCATAAGTTGAGCTACAAGTATTGGAATTAGACATAAGAATATGTTTTGGAAAGCTGAGAAATAGAGATACAACTTTCATGAAGAAGTCAGAAACAAATGGGAAGTATAAAGGGGTCAAAAATGAGTTCCAATCCCACGGCAGAACACATCTCACATTAAAATTCAGCAATTTCAACAAAACATACAAAGTTCCCAAAATATATTCAAAACCCTAACCATGTAAAACAACTTAAACAAGTGAAATTATGATTGCACTAACCTTATTAACAAGCTTGAATAAGCTTGGAAAGCCTTACTCCTTGGCTTTCTCTTTCCCCTTTGAGGATGGTTCTCCAACCTCTTCAAAGCATAAAAAATCAACATTACAAGCAAAACTTGACAAAAGAAATAGTTGGAGCATGATTTAATGCATCAATAACATGTTTAAACCATGAATTCTACTTAACAATTCACAAAACTCAAAAACCACAACTTACTTGCTTCAATGATAACTTCACTTCTCTTTGCTTTTAATCACAAATCTCAACTTCTACTCCTAAATTCTTAAGCATTAAGTCCTATTCTATGGTTTAATTAGGTAGTTTGGTGGTAAATTTGGAGGTAAGAAAATGAAGAAAATGAAAGAAGAAGGAAGAAAATGGAAATGGCATGGAGAAGAGAAGAGAAGAAAGACAAAAATGTTGTGGTGTTTACTTTAAGTGCCAAAGTCAAATTTGACTTCCTAAAATCATGCAAAATGTGTGGCTAAGATCAAGTCCTAAGTAATCTCATCCAATGGCTCTAAATATTCCTCAAATAATTCTCTTCTACTTCTTATTTAACTCCACCAATTAATTAAATTAACTCTACTAAAATAATTCCTCATTTATTTCTTAATATACTACACTAGAAATATTATGCATTTAATACATAAACTCTCCAAAAATATTCATTAAATATTTTCTACCCACCTAAATCATGTAAACATGCTCCAAAAATAGTAAATAAAATATTAACTAAGCATAGTAATTTTTCCGGACTAAAATAATACCAAGTCCCGGACTGATGGTACTATTCACAGACCGGTAAATCACTATTACCGACACTAAAAGAAAAATCAGTCTGTTACAGATCCTGTGGAGCAGAAAATTGTAGCTCTTGAGCGATCCTTGTCGACTCAAGAAGCTATTGTGGGAGAACTCTCCGAACAAATTGACAATATTGTTCAGGAGAATGAATAGATCACTCAGGCCGCCAAAGGCATGATTACCGAGCTTGGCAGAGCCCTACGAGAGGAACTTCAAGCCCTTGTTGGTAGGATGACCGAGGTACGAACATTCACCAGATCTGAAATTAGTGCCCTACGTAGTGAAGTAGATGCTATCCATTCCGAATGTCGGGTGCACCATCGTATGAGTAGTCCTGCCTCAACCAGTGTTACCACCGGTGCTTCGGTACCTGGTTTGAAGGTGCCCAAGCTTGCGACGTACAACGGTACTCATAGCACCTCGATGGTGGAGCACTTTCTCTTTGGCCGTGACCAGTACTTTGAGGCCATGGGGGAATTGGATGATGCTGCCAAGATTGGCAATGCCCCCATGTTCCTTCAGGATGCTGCTCAACTATGATGGTGAAGGAAGCATGCGGAGCATGAGAAAGGCATTTGTGCTATCAATATGTGGGAGCAATTCAAGGCAGAATTTCAAAAGCACTTCGTACCTCACAATGCAGAAAGTGAATCAAGGGATAGACTACGTCATCTACGACAAAGTGGTAGCATCTCCTATTACATCAAGGAGTTTACTACCCTTATGTTGGAGATCGACGATCTATCCGACAAAGACGCTCTCTTCTACTTTAAGGATGGGCTAAGAGATTGGGCAAAGGTAGAGTTAGAACCGCATGACATGCAAACACTTAACGATGCCATTGCCATGGCTGAAACTTTAACCGACTACTCCACCCAAATCAAGAATAAGAAGCCCAATCCTGGTAAGAGTGGGGGAGAGAAGCATAGTCAGAAAAAGGATCAGAGTCACAAGGAGGACGGTTCATCCAAATCTTCCAGCGGAAAATATGATAAGCTGTCCAAGAGGTATGATTCCAAACCTCCGAAACCTTGCTTCATCTGTGATGGGACGCATTGGACAAAAGATTGCCCCAATAAGAAGGCAATAAATGTGATGCATGTCGAATATAAAAAGTAAGAGGCAGAAGAAACCCAAGCCAACTTGGGATTCCTGCAATACTTGAGCTCCATAATAAGAACCCTTCCTCCTAGCATCCCCAAGATGAAGGGACTGCTACATACCGATGTAGTCGTTAATGAAAAATCAGCTAGCATCATGCTAGACACAGGGGCTACGCACAACTTTATTGATATCGAGGAGGCCAAGCGACTAGGCCTGGATATCATTGGAGGCAGTGGCACAATCAAGAGTGTAAATTCCAAAGTGAAGCCAATTGCCGGATTTGCAAAGGTTGTAACAGTTAAAATTGGCTCATGGTGTGGTAAGCTAGACTTCACTGTCATGCCCATGGACGATTTTGACATAGTATTAGGACTAACATTCTTCCAAAAGGTATGCACACTCCTTTTCCCTTACTCAAGTTCCCTAATTATACTTGAAGGAGAGAAGCCGTGCATTGTCCCATTGAAGTGCATAGAGAAATCACCATCTACAATCTTGGCTATGTAATTTAAGCGGGGCTTAAGCAAAGCCAAAAAATTTATAGCATCAATAAGGGAACTAAATGAGGGTGAAGAAGTAACAAATCCTAAACAGTCTTTGCCTGAATGTGTGTAAATGGTTTTGGATGAGTACAAGGGTGTCATGCCTCCCCAGTTGCCGAAAAAGCTCCCTCCTAGAAGGGAGATTGATCAACAAATTGAGCTCGAGCCTGGGGCCAAGCCACCAGCCATGGATCCTTATCGCATGTCTCCTCCGGAGTTGGAAGAACTAAGAAAAAAACTCTAAGACCTCATTGATTTAGGGTACATCCATCCCTCTAAAGCTCCTTATGGCGCACCAGTCCTCTTCCAAAAGAAGAAGGATGGCTCTTTACGAATGTGCATAGATTATCGAGCCTTGAACAAGATCACTATCAAAAACAAATACCCGATACCTTGATAGCTGATCTCTTTGATCAATTGGGGAATGCAAGATGGTTCTCAAAGATGGACCTGCGGTCGGGTTACTAACAAGTACACATAGCGGCAGGAGATGAGCCAAAGACGACTTGCGTAACTCGATATGGTGTATTTGAGTTCATGGTGATGTCTTTCGGTCTAACCAATGCCCCAGCAACATTCTGCATTCTCATGAACAAGCTGTTCCACCCATTCCTTGATAAGTTCGTGGTGGTATACTTGGACAATATTGTGGTATACAGTACTACCCTTAAAGAGCACGTGCAACATCTCAAACAAGTCTTCCAAGTTCTCCAGGAAAACGAACTCTATGTAAAGGTGGAAAAGTGTTGCTTTGCTCAATAAGAAGTGGAATTTCTTGGGCATCGGATCAAGGAAGGCAAGCTAATGATGGATCCAGCAAAGGTGAAGGCTATTCAAGAATGGCAACCTCCATCAAACGTCCCTGAGCTAAGATCCTTCTTAGGCCTGGTAAACTACTATCGCCGCTTCATAAAAGGATATTCAGCCATCGCGGCACCCTTAATAAATTTACTCAAGAAGAATTGTTCATGGCATTGGGCATCACAGTGCCAAGATGCCTTCGAAAAATTAAAGCAGATAGTGTCCGAAGAGCCCATCATGGTGTTGCCCAATTACACAAAGCCTTTGGAGGTACACACTGATGCCTCAGATTATGCTATCGGCGAGGTACTAATGCAAGAAGGCCATCCCATTGCCTATGAAAGTCGAAAGTTGAATGATACTGAATGTCGGTATACCGTCCAAGAGAAAGAAATGACGGTCATAGTTCATTGCCTATGAACATGGTGACACTACTTGCTTGGCAGTAAGTTTGTGGTCAAGACGGACAACGTAGCTACCAGCTACTTTCAAACTCAAAAGAAGTTGAGTCCCAAGCAAGCTCGATGGCAAGACTTCTTGGCAGAGTTCGATTATTGGCTTAAGTACAAGCCAGCGAAGGCCGACGTTGTTGATGAGTCGCAAGGAAAAGTTAGCCAACATTAGTGCTAGCACCCCACAAAGTGACTTCCTGGAGCGTATCTGAGAAGGCATGCAGCACGACACCTTTGCCAGGAACTTGCTCAAACTAGCAAAAGAAGGCAAGACTCGAAGATTTTGGAAATAGGATGGAGTACTTTATTCCTATGGTAATCGAGTCTTTATGCCGAAATGGGAGAATCTTCATAAAGAAACTCTTAAGGAATCCCACGATTCAAAATCGACTGGACATCTAGGTGAGACTCATACTTTAGCCTTAGTAAGAGCTCACTACTACTGGCTGAGGATGCAAGATGACGTCGAGACATATGTCAAGACTTGCCTTGTCTGTCAACAAGACAAGGTAGAACAGCAACCTCCCACGAGTCTACTTAAACCACTTCCCATAGCGAAGCGACCTTGGGAGAGTGTCTCGATGGATTTCATCGTCGCACTACCAAAGTCTGAGGGATATGGTAGCATCATGGTGGTTGTTGATCAATTTAGCAAGTATAATACCTTTATTCCCGTATCAGCCGATTGTAAGATTGATGAAGCAGCCCGTATGTTCTTTAAGACCGTTATAGGGACTTCCTTAGAATATCGTAAGTGATCAAGACCCCCACTTGACTGGCAAGTTCTGGCGAGAGTTGTTCAAGCTGATGGGGACAGACTTAAACTTCTCAATTAGCTTCCATCCCCAAAGTGATGGGCAAACAGAGCGTATTAACACGTTGTTGGAGTTATACCTTCGACATTATGTCAGTGCCCATTAGCAAGATTGGGCTAAGTTACTTGACATTGCTCAATTCTCATATAATCTCTAAAGAAGTGAATCCACGGGTAAAAGTCCCTTTGAGATCATTATGGGACAGCAGTCCCTCATTCCCAATGCAATCGCAGCTTCATATGCCGGCACAAATCCAATAGCTCACAAGTTTGCGAGGGAATGGCATGAAGAAGCTGACGAGACTCGTGCTTGTCTCGATAAGGTTGCTCGATGAATGAAGAAATGGGCCGACACTAAGCGGCGACCAAAAGAGTATGCCGAGGGAGACAAGGTGCTGATCAAACTCCTTCCTAACCAATTCAAATCATTGTGCAAGGTGCATAAAGGGTTAGTGAGGAAGTACGAGGGACCATTCCCCATCATCAAACGAGTAGGGAAGGTTGCTTATCAAGTTCAACTGCCTCCCAAGTGAAAGATTCATAATGTCTTCCATGTTAGCATGTTAAAACCTTATCATGCGGATGATGAGGATCCAAGTAGGGGTGAGTCTACTCGAGCACAAACTGCTGTCGTTATCGAATTTGACAAAGAGGTTGATAGCATTCTCAATTCACGAGTAGTACGGCGATGCGGAGTGCTAAACTATCGTGAGTACTTGATCAAGTGGAAGAACTTGCTCGAGTCTGAAGCTAGTTGGGAGCATGAAGATATTCTTTGGCAGTTCAGCGAAAAGATAAAGGAGTATAACGCGACAAGGGCATCGCGAGATTGAGTGGGGGAGAGTGTTACGCGGAAGGTTCTGGAAACCATTAGAATTCGTGGGAAAGGAAGCTCGAGTCTAGCTTCTGGATTAGTCTAGCAAGGCCAAGAAAGAGCTACCAAGTTCAAGAAGCTTCTGGATCCATGAAGAAAACTCTAGCCCACAAGGTATTTAGGTGTATAATCTATAATATTCTAGATTATTCTACACAAGTGTAAGGTGGATGGTAAAATATCTCTAAATCTAGAATGATCCACTAAACCTCCACCACACATTTCTTGTAAAGAATTGTAACCACATGTTAAGGAGGTGGAAATTCCTATAAATACCTCACCTCCCCTCATTTGTAAATCATCCAAGCATTTGAGTAATAAGAGATCTACAACAAAGCTCTTACAAGCTCTCTTGTGTTCTCCTCTCTACTTAGCTTACATTTTCGCTCCAACACGACTCTAAGGCTTACTTAGTGCATCCTAAAGTCTCAAAGGTGATTGAGTGCCGCGCGGATAGGCAAAGGAAAAACCTATCTACGTGACAATAAGCTATAATTCAATAATCAATTAAAATGGTTGCTGCCAACCTCAGAAAATCAAGATTCTTAATTCAATTCCATACTATACACACTAGTTAATTCATTTACTAACAAAAATTTAATTTACCTTCTCATATATCTCAGATCAATGCATTAATTTTTAACAAATGATTAGATTAGCTGCTGCTATATCGAAATTAGTCTAATTTCTCAATGAAAACTGAAATAACTAAACATACTTATCAATTTTAGTTGTACTTAAGGTTAACAATTTAAATCAAAGATTTTTCTCAAATTTGCATATAAACGGTACCTTAGATTAAAGCTAGCTACTATCACAATCGTATCACATCGATTTCCAAACTATAATCATTTTATTCACCCTAAATTCTTCATTACATAAAATCAACTAATTTATGAGAGTTGGCAAATAATTGGAGTAGACTGTCTGTTCACAACCTGTTCTAACTTAAATTATAACATAATTGTTGCCAAATGAAGAGAACCTATTTACAACATCAATACAAGTTCCATTCAAGCAAAACTTAAGGAGTTTCTCTAATCTATTGCTACCAGCCAAAAGGAACCACAGTTATCTAATCAAAATTCATTTTCCATATGTTCATTAATTCATTCTCCATCTATGATTTAAGGTTATTCATCATCTTCAACATTCATCTTATTATACTAGATCCATGAACTTAGCCTGGCCTATTAATTAAACATTCTACATGTACTAGTATCTTAATTCTATCTTGTCTAATACACTTACTACATACTAAACTTTCACCTTATTAATTCTTCGATTATGCCAACTATCCTTTGATTGTATGCACTAGTTCCATAATTCTATTGACGATTCAACTTAATTACCCAACTTACCATTCTTTTACCTGACACCATTTTGTGTTCCTAGATATCCTTAGGACTAGGTATTTTCTTCCTATCTTACCACTCATCTGTATATCCCATTAATCCCTAACAATTTACTATTCTATAACTATTGATATTCATTGACTATTATCAATCTTCCCTTTCGTGACCTTGACTTTTTATTTGCCCTCTAGCTCTTCAATATTTCCTACGTTTGGTGTGCCTTCGAAATAAAAATAAAAAGAGTAATGTCGAGCTATAACATTATTAAAATCAGGTAGTTAAAATAAGATAAGAATATGGTTATAATATTATATGTACAGATTTTTCGATATATTAAAGTTGTTCCTCTATTCCAAATTTATTTTAATTTAACATGTACTCAAGAAAGCAATTGTCATCAAAACTTTTTTTCTTTCTTTTTTTTTTCTTTTTTTTAATTGAAACAAACGCAATCGTAATTTTAAATGCTTAAATTATTTTATAATTTCAAAAGCATGATATTTTTATTAAAAGAAACTAGATTTTGTAAAACTTTTAACCCAAGGAATCATAAAGATTTTTAAATAGGTAGACACATCAGTTTTAAATCACTCAAAGATATTTTTAACATTTTAAAAATCCCTTTTTCAATTATCAGTCATTTAAAAAGTCAAGAAATAACAATTGCTTCGAATATCAAAACCTATTTTCTAAAAATTTTATAAAATTGGTCTTGCATATTTTTAAATCAAGTATTGGATTTTAAAATAATAAAATGAAATTGTGATATAATGCTATATTGCAAAATTAAAAGCCAGTTCACAAAGTCTAAAGTTTTTCTATTTATACTTTAAAGCATTAGATATACCACAAGAGTCAAATCCAAAAGAATTTGACCCAAACACTACAATAGTAATATAAAATTTGTAAATGCATATAAATTTAATTTAAAAATCAAACCAAGTATCATTAAAGATCATAAAGATGTCAAATAGTCAAATAATTCATAATTTAAAAGTATTATGTCCATTAGACTAAGATTTGGAGCACATCCAACTGTAGGAATTCGATGAGCGAAAGAGACACTGTTTTAGAATGTTAGGTTTATACTCATACGATAAAGTCTAAATTCTTTAAAACATCAATCTATTCACTGGTTCCTTTTTTTTTTTTTTAAATTTTTGCATCATCATATGGAACTTTAAGTAATCTAGTTCTAACTGTTTATTATAAAATTAAGGACATATTCAATAGTTTATGAAAATCCCTATCATTCGCATACACATTTGTTCTCTCCCCCTATCTAATGGTAATAACTCTTGTGTTATTTATTTCATGGAAGGACTTTTGTTCACATCATCCCTTTTTTTTTTTGCAAATTTGCTAAGCTAAAGACACAGTCACCATTGGAAAGAGGGTGCACAAATTGATCAGGCCACTACACTTCCTTCATATTTTTCCTGTGTTTTCAAAGCTTTATGGGGGAACCTTAGATATTATTTATTTATAAAAACACTTAAGTTTTACCATTACCTTTCCTCATTTCTATACGATTATAGATTCGTAATCGTTTTAGTGCATGGTGAGTCTACCAGCAACAAAATAGAATTTGACCTAAGGTACTCCTCCGTTGTTAGTTACGGCCGATCCCAACATTAGGAGGGGTTAGCCAACTACAAAATCTTAATCCTTCTAGACCTTAATGCTAGCTTAGAAGTAGAAGGAAAAATGTGCTAGACGAGAAGAAAGCCCTATGCTCTGCAATTACGTACTAAGGCCCTACTTTTGCTTTGATACCATCTTTGTCATGACTCGTTACCTTGAGCCGGACCGGAACTAGGATCTGGGTAGGCTCAAAGCCACGAAAGCCTGTAGTAAGCCAAAAGTATACCCAACAAACTTCTTATTCAATAGAAATGGCCTCAGGCCTAATATCATCAACATTCAAAATATCGTAAGTCTTAGGCTCGCTTGGCTCGTATCATATGATAGAAACTTTAATAAGTCATATATCAAAAATTTTTAAATTTTATTATGCATGACTATCATAATTGCGGAACAATCTAAGAATTTAAGATTTTGCTTCAATACACTAAAAAAAATTAATCAAGATTTCGTTTTTAACATTTCCTATAATTTTCGGGTGGCAAAGAATCACGAGATACTAGAAGACTTGTAACTTGGAAAAAGAAAATATTAAGGTAGGGATGACTGCCTAAAATCAGTGAGTAGGTTAGTTAACCCTCTCACCCCACACAATCACACAAATGCATAAATAAATCAATCTAGTCGTCTGGCTAGTTATATGATCATGCAGTCAATCACACAAATGACAGAATAACAACAACCACAAATATTAACACCTTCACATAGTTACATCATGTGGAAATTAGTCAGTGGTGTCACTGAAACCCTCGACAAGATGTCCTCCCACATGGCCCGCCCTCTCAAATGTGTGCACCAGGGAGTCGATCCTCCATACATGGCCGACCGGTCTAATCCTCACTTGACCAGCCCTCTCATTTTTTTTACACCCTCTTTTCTTTTCCATACCAACAGGAGGCCACCCTGTGGTTTTCCATATCATATATCATCAGATGCATACGGGGCGCACTGATCTCCCCATATATGGCCGACGGCATCGAAGGCCGCCCTCACAAACCTGTGGTGACCCACTTCATTCTAATTCCATATAAGTAAAGCAGACATGAAGCACATCACAACTAATCAAACCATTTCCAATAGTAACAAATAATGCAACACAAAATAACAATTTAATAAGTAATGAATGTCTAGCATTTAGCCGTGTATGCATGGATGCAAATGCAAGTGGATGATGTGAATTATCTAACACTACTCACATCTTATAGCTTAGCAAGAGGTTATGTTCCTTCTCCGGTATCTTACCATCTGACACTTGGTTCCTTGGGACCTGTAATCATATCTAAAGAAAGAATTAGAATGAACTTTATCATTAATGAAGTCCAACAATTATATATAGATTTTAAATTTTCTTTTAATAATATTGTATCTATATCTTCCTGATCGTTTAATCTGGACATTCAAGATTATCATAAGTCTCTTACTTTGATTTTCTTAATCCTAAATCCCCTATCCTAATTCATATGTTATATAAGCTAATCTAAGTTCATTTTAAGTCTTTTGCTAAGCAATTCTCATAAATTCTAATTACTTAAAATAAAGCTGTATGAACTCATCCTTTAGGTTTCTGCTACCGAAAATCCCCCCTAAAATAGGGTTATCCACTTGTTCAAATAATAGCAACATTCAATATTATTTATTCAATTTACACAGCCCATCCATCGGGCAAAATAACTCAATAAGCCGATCCTCCATCATTACAACATCAAACAATCTCATGTTTGTCATTTGTTAATTACAGTGACATCAAAATTATGCATATTCAATTTTATATATATATACACTTGTAAATTTAGGTGTATATATTTATATATCACTTATCAATTCACACCCATAGACTTTAATCATAATATTCACTTCACTATCAATGCCCCAATTCGCCACAGTTTATGTATATAATTTATTTCTCGATTTATTCGGTATTGACATCCGAGTCAACGAGTAATACACTTATACATTAGTAAATTATGTAATTAAAGTTCAACTAGTTAACATGGCAGTCTATATCATCTAATTTTGTTAGATTAAACTAAATAAATTAGAGTTTAGCTAGATTAACTTAATAAATCTATTAAGGTAATTAGTATTCGCATTCCATAATCCTATAATTGCTTTTAAATTAACTAATTTTTTTATTAAGTTTGATAAGTTAACTCCGTATAATTTCCTTTGTTAAAAAGATAATAACTTTAAATTTTAAGAATTTCTGCTTTCTACTTAACAAGCTTGTAAACCATATTTTTAAATAAAAATCTCTATTATTCATTAAGCAATTTGAATCCAGATTGCTTAAACATGCTTTATCTTTTCTAATTTAACTTACTAAGTTCTAATTCTTGACTAACTTGAATTAACCAATTCTAATTGAATTTTTACAAGAAAATACAGTGTAGGAAGTTAGGGATTACAGATTAAAAATCAAATCGAGGATTCGTGATCATCACAAAGAGAGGAAGATTCTGTCTCTTGGGACCTTGCCAGAGCGTCGCCGGCTGGTCTCCGGACCATCGTGCACAATGGCCGAAAACTGGTTTCAGCGGAAAGGCCACCAGATCATTTGAATTTTCTCTTGGAGTCCATATCCGGCATGAATTTATAGAAAGAAGAAGCCCTTCGGCTGGAATCGTATCGACAGCCTCTTCCTCGCCGCTGTTCATGGTGTATTCGCGAGAAGGAGCTAATCGCTGGAGTTTATGGAGGAAAAATAATCGCAAGGAAATGGGTAATTGTCACGACCCATTTCCATGGGCCGGACCGGCACTAGGGCCCAGGTAAGCTTAAGGCCCCCGAGGCCCGTAGTAAGCCTGAATCACTAAAATTCCACTTTTTCAATATAAATTTCAAACATTCAGCCCATATTGCTATGCAAAATAAATCTCATAATTATTTTATACCTCGGCCCAAATTTAACATCTTAAACATTTCACAGATCGAATCCAATTTACAATACATCACATTTATAATACGGGCTCTCATAATTATTTCATCTATATTAATACACGACTAAAAGTATATAAATTCTACAACTGCAGAGTCACTAATTGTTAGATATACATGGATTCTTACACACATGGTTACATAGCAAAATAATTATTGAACAAAGAAAATTTCTTTCTAGCCCTGCAGCAAAGAAACCGAGCTTAAATCGAATTAAAGAGAAAATTACTTCCTGAGAAGTCAAACAAGACATGTGAGTTTTCTAAAGAGTAATAATTATTGCACAACACACGCATTCACACAAATGTGTAAACATATCAATCTAGTCATTTGACTAGTTATATGCTCACGCAGCCAGTCACACAAATGGCATATTACCAGCACTCACAATTATTAACATCTTCACATAATCACCTCACGTGGAAATTGGTCTGTGGCATCATCTAAACCCCCAATGAGTCGTCCTCACACATGGCCCACCCTCTCATAACGTGTGCACCAAGGAGCCAATCCCCATATCTGGCCAACCGGTCTAATCCTCACTTGACCAGTCCTCTCATGGTTTTTTCATTCTCTCTTTTCTTTTCCATACCAACAGGAGGCCACCTTGTGGTTTATCCATATCATATCATCAGGTGCACACGGGAGTGTCGATCTCCCATACGACCAACGGTCTCATAGACCCCCTCACAAACTGAAACACCCTGAATTTTTATTTTTGAAACTTTCGAATTTTTATTAAATAAAAAATCTTGATTCTCAACTATTTGGGCTATAAACACCAAACAATCTTAACTTGAGTCCAAAATTTTGCGAGTTGGGCCCAAGCCTAAGTATATTGTCGGAATTTTCGATTTGAGAACAGTTAAATCGGGTCAAACCATTGATTTGGACCAAACCGGTTCGAATCGAACCGGAATGGCCTTGAACCCTCTAGAAACGCCTCCTCTTTGTTTCTTTTTTTCTTTTTTTCTTTTTTCTTTTTCTTTTCTTCTCCTCCTCTTCTTCGGCGCGCGACCTCACCTGGCCCGCTTCTCCTATCGTTTTTCGATCACCGGAGACCAGCGCCATGCCTTGCTGTTGCCTCCACGCCACAGCGGATTCCAGCCTCTCTTCCTCTCTCTCTCCTTTCGTCTTTGGCGAGTGCAGCTATCGCAGGGAACATGCGATTTCGTCCGATCGGAAAATCACGTCGCAGCTCACTCGATTTTCTAGCGACTCCAATACCAGCGATCAGCGATGAAGCTTCGGTCTCTTCCTTTCTCGCATTCTCTCTTCTGTTTCCGGTTGTCGCAGTAAAATGATGAGCTAAGATCACGATTTGCTGCGTTTGGGACAGTCGACTCATCGTTTCTCTGCTCCTCCAGCGAAACCAGCCAAGGATCGACCGGTTGAGCTCTTCCATTCCCTCTAGCGACCTCACCGACCACGATCCTCTTCAGCTCCAGCCAAGCTAATGCCAGCAGAATCAGATCTTGGGTAGTAGAGCAAATTTCGGTCATTTTAACCGAAAAATTCCAATTTTCAGCTCGTTTTACAGCTAGGTAAGTTCATTCTCTAACTTCCTTTTTGCATCATTTGTGTTTGTGCTAGGATATGGAATTTCATGTATTAGCGAAGCTAGAGTAAGGATTAAATCCCTATATATTCTATTTATGCAAATTTTAGGAAAAGGTTGATTTTATTTACTAACTATAATTAAAACACATTCTAGTGCGTGTTTTGAAGTGAGTCATGTAGCTTTAGATTAGAATTGAGTATTGAATTTAAAGTGGCAGCCTTTAGCTAAAGAAGATTACAGTTTTTGTTGAGTTAAGTCCATATTTGGTGGTAGAACTATGTCTTTCATAACTTGTTGTTAATGTAAAGGTTTAATGATCGAGATAGAACAAAAATGAGAATTTTCTTGAAATGGCAGCAACTATTTTTAATTATTCCTATAAAGTATTGCTGGATATAGTACATAAGGGGTTGTAAGTTTAATTTTTGCAAGGGATTGGTTAATTGGTGGGTAATCTATGATTTCAGTATAGGAGAACTCTGAATTTTTGTATATCGGCAGCAACTACCTTGAGATCTTGTGTTGTTTCAGAAGGACAAATTTATATAACGAGTGTACTTTTAAGATTTTCTTACTATTTTGATGTGTAAAAATTTTTAATTATAATTGATACACGGTTAAATGAGTTAGTACATATGGTTTTGTTTGATGAGGATAATGATTTACAGGTCAATAAACTGAATCATGAGACCCCAGTTAATTATGACAAGGAATATATAAGTTATCGGTGTATATGATTGTTAACAGTATACAGTTGGATAGTTTTAACTAGTAGAATTGATGTTAAGCAAATAGCTATTTTCACTAATTTGCTTTTTTTTTTTATTATTTTCTTAACATTATATAGCAAGTTAAAGTTTGGCATTGACGATTAAATATTAATGTGATTGCTTTGGGTGGAGGAAGGGAAATAAATTTGTTTGATTGCCCGACGGATGGGCTGTGTGCATTGATCGATAAAGATATGATAATATTGTGATATTTGAGCAGGTAGATAGTCCAATTTTTAGAGGAGGTGCTGCCGAAATTTCGATAGAACTTAGATTAATTTTAATTAACAACATAATTAATAAGTTTAGTTAGATTAGTTCTATAACTTGGTGCATAATAAATATAGTGCTCTGATTATTTATTATCTTTATTACTCATTTAATGATTTACATATTTATTTATTTATTTATTTCCATTATTATTGTTATTATTGTTATTTATTTTACCATTATTGTTTATTGTTAAAACTATTTATTAATTTAGTTATTTGCATTGCATTACAATGTTTAATTGATTAATATGCTTGCATTTAATTGCAATACTTGATTAATTGTGTTGTGATATTGCTGTGCTTTGTTTGTGTGGAATTAGGATGAAGTGGGTCACCATGGGTTTGTGAGACTGTTTCTGTTATACGGATCCTGATTCTGATTTCTTTTATATTCTGATTCTGTTATATGGATCCCGATTCTGTTTCTGTTAGCCGGGTAAATGGGAGATCGGTGGCCCCGTGTGCACCTACTGTTACCGTTACTGTTAACCACAGGTTGGCTTCTTTATTGGGCGCACCTGATAATCTAGATTTGATCGCAGCCCGCAGGGTGGCCTCCTGTTGTGAGCGCCTGATGATCTAGATTTGATGGAGACGACCGGGTTGCCTCCTGTTGGTATTAAAAAGAAAAGAGAGGATAGAAAAACAATGAGAGGGCTGGTCAAGTGAGGATTAGACCGGTCGGCCAGTATGGGGGATCGGCTCCCTGGTGCACATGTGAGAGGATGAGCCATGTGGGAGGACGGCTCATCGGGGGTTCGGTGACTCCACTGACTAATTTCCACGTGATGTGATTATATGAAGATGTTAATGATTGTGAGTGCTGGTGATTTGCCATTTGTGTGACTGGCTGCGTGAGCATAAAACTAGTCGGACGACTAGATTAATATGTGTATACATTTGTGTGACTACGTGTGTGGTGCAAAAATTATTACTCCTTAGAAAACTCACATGTCTTGTTTGATTTTTCAGGAAGTAGGTTTTTCCTTTAATCCGATTTAGGCTATGCTTCTTCGGCCCAGGGCAATAGAGAAATTTTTCCTAGTTCCATAATTATTTTGCTATGTAATTATGTGTATAAAAACTATGTATACTAAAGAGTTAGTGACTCCGCAGTTGTAGGACTTACATATATTTAGGCATGTATTAATATAGCCAAAACAATTCTGTAAGCCTATATTAGAAATGTGATGTATTGTGACTTGGGCCCGAACTATGGAATGTTGTAGAAGATAAACTTGGGCCGAGAAATAATAAAATCTTGAGGTTTATTTTTCATAATCATATGGGCTGAATGTTAAAATTCTATTGAGATAGGAAATTTTGAGTATTTCAGGCTTACTACGGGCCTCGGAAGCCTTAAGCTTACCTGGGCCCTAGTGCCGGTCCGGCCCACGGAAACGGGTCGTGACACAAACCCATGGTAACCCACTTCATTCCAACTCCACACAAATATGGAAAAACATTGTCACATCGCAACTAATCAAGCATTGCAATTAAATGCAGACATATTGATCAATTAAACATCGTAATGCAATGCAAAATTAGACATCCATACTCAAATGCAAATAAATAAATAAATAGTATTAACAATAAACAACAATGATAAAATAAATAATAATAATAATAATAAACAATAATAATGAAAATAAATAAATAATTGAATAATTAACTGAATAATAATGATAATAATAAAATAATTAGAGCACTTTATTTATTATGTATCAAGTTATAGAATTAATCTAAATAAACTTATTAATTATGTTATTAATTAAGACTAGTTTAGGTTCTATCGAAATTTTGGCAACACCTTTCCTAAAATTTGACTAAACCTCAACAACAGTACGTTTTCAAAGCCCATCCTTCGGGCAAATCCGAAATATATAACCCCGTCCACCATAATCAGTATTCATTCATCTACTCATTCACTCAATTCACACAGCCCATCCGTCGGGTAATCAATCAATTTAAGTACCCATCCTCCTTAAACTTCAGCAATAAATTTACAAACCAATTCCAATAATATCCATATAATATTATTTAATAAATCATAAGTGAACTAAATTAATAGCTTTATGGTAACTAATTTGTTAAGCTATTAAAACTTACTTTAGCAATAACTAATTATATCTACTACTTATTTAAATTCGATTATTATGTCAATATAAAAAGTGGTTAGGCCTCCCGAACCTTAATTTATCAAAATTCGCATCTAACCATTAACCGACTAAAACTCATCTTACTTTTCTTATGTACAACCAACTAGTCTTAGACTAATGATCATCTAATTAACTAATTAATTAATTCTAATTTATCTCCCCCTCAAATCACCTAATTATAATATTAATTCATGTAATTTATTTAACAATGTTAAAAATTAATTTGCAACTACATTATACCAGTTAACTAAGTCCTAGCAAGGATTATAGTTGATTAATTATTTATGCAAATTCAATTTAATCAATTAATAGTTTTAATTTCGGAGTTTATAATACAAATCAGAAAATAGGTCCTAAGACATACCGATCGAAATTCGCGTGACGATTCGAGGATCCACGCGAGGAGAGGAAGATTATGTCTCTTGGTGCCTCGCCGGAGTATCGCCGCCGCCGTACACAGTGGCCGGAAAAATCAAATTTGCCCAGAAATTTGCAACGGTCATACCATTCGACTCAAAATTCACCAAGGATTCTATTTTTGGCGTTAGTTTAGTGAGATTAGCCCTCTAATTGAATAAAGCGGCTAGACAGCCACTTCACCGCCGTCTTCACTGGCTCCTAGTCACCTCCAGAACATTTCCCCTTCCACTTCACGGGCTCCATCTTCAAAATTAACGAAGGGGAAATGTTCTGGAGGTGACTAGGAGTCGATTGGGTCCTTTCTCGACGCCTGATATCCACTGAACGATGAGATTTCTCCGGAAAATCGAAGAGCAGGGTGCGGTTTGCGAAAACAGGTCGGATCGTGCCGCTGGAGCTCCGTTCGCATGAGAGGAGGCTGGAAACTTAGTCAGTGGCACAAGGTGAGTTGTCTGCCACCTCGTGCTCGTCGTGCGGTGGTCAGAAACCCAATGCATAGGGAGAAGAGAAGGTTGTCGCGCGTGTTGGAGGAAGAAGAAGGAGAAGAAAAGAAAAAGGAAGGAAGGAACAATCTGGAGCTTCTAGACCATTCCGGTTCGATTCGAACCGATTCGGTCTAATTCAATGATTTGGCGCAATTTACTTGGTTTTCGAATTTTTCGTGTGGTTTTCGAAAAAAAATAAAATAAATTTTCGGGTCCAATTTGATTTATTTTAATTATTTTACTTAGGTTTCAGACCATTTCGTTATTTTACTCAATAATAATAAAAACAATAATAATAATGATATTTGATTTTAAGATAATTAATTTATATGGTAGTTACACCCACATATATTTTTATAACACATCAATAGCTGGAGTTCCGTATTATTTCTCAAAAATTTTAAGTGTTCTCAAATCGAAATTTTCGATAATATATTTTTAGGCTTGGGCTCAACTGGCAAATTTGGGCTCGAATCGAGACTGTATTATATTCGCAGCCCACACAGTCAAAATTTCTGATTTTTAATTTAATAAAAATTCAAAAGTTTCGAAAATAAAATTCGGGATATTTCAATAATCGTTTGCGATCATTCTCGACAAGGAGTCGCTAAAAACGGCATAAACTCACCGGAAGTCGATGCTGCGATGGTAACAAACCTTACTCGCTATACCTCCCGATCCAGGCCTCTATCGCGCGAAATGTGGCCACAAGCGCGTTCGTCTCGTCACACTCTTGAGTTTAAAGCCTTTACCCGCCGGCACCAATGGCCATTTGGCTGGAAAAAGGGAAGGAGAGGGAAAGGGGCTGTCAGCAATAGAGAGGAGAGAAGTGTTTTTTTGCTGTTGGTTTTCTCTCTCTTCCTTAATTTTCTTTAACTGATTTGGTTTATTCCCAAAGGTTTGGTTCAATTATTAGAAGCTTATCGATTTATCGGTTTGATTTATTTTTTTATTTTATTGTTTTAGTTAGGTTCTATAATATTTCTTCAATTTTCTTAATAATAATAATAATATTTAAGTTTAGGATAATTAATTTAAATAGTAGGTATATATATATAATTTTAATAATTGATTTAATATTTAATGTCCAATATTAATCTTTGAGAAGTTTAGAAGATTCTCGATTAGGAGTTTTGATAATATGCTTTGGGCTTGGGCCCAAATTGCAAATTTGGACTCGGATTAAAATTGTTTGGTATTTGCAGCCCATGCAATCAAAATTTTAGATTTTTTTATTTAATTAAAATTTAAAAGTTTTAAAAATAAAATTACAGAATGTTTCAATTACAAATTTGTTGTTTTTAACTATTAAGAATTATTACATCGAACTTTACGAATTTGAAATTATTAAGTTTGCAATCATGTCTTCTTCTTGCGGTATGTATAATCTTAACTTTTTCTATTTACAAATTAATAGAATAATTTTTATTTATATTTATTAAGTATGTTCTAACGATTATAGGAATTTTAATCTAATCCTAAATATTTTAATTTTGTTGATTGAAAAATAAAGCGAATTCAATTATTAAAGATTTTAATTTCCTATTTAAATATAAATTTTATCGAATAAAATAATAAATTATTTTATATATTATATAAAGATATATATGGTAAGAATATAAAATTTTAAAGATTTTAATTTTATTGGTTGAAAAATAAAGCTAATTTAATTATTAAGGATATAAACTTCCTATTTAAATATGCATTCTATTAGATAAAATTATATATTATATAAGATGTATATGATAAGAACATAAAACTTTAAGAATTTTAATTTTATTGATTAAATAAATAGAGATTACTTATTTTTGAATAAATAAATTCATTAATTTGAAAAAAATAGGAATAAACATCATTGACATTTATAAATACAGTTTGTATTAGTTAATTGAAATTTGTATTATCTTGACAATTAATATATGCAGTGTTAGTTAATTTACTTTAGCAACGAATAAAAATTTCATCGCTAATAAAAGTACAAATGGGGAAACATTAAGTTTCTAAATTGCCCCTACGGACTTTTGATTTTATTAGTTAGTTAAAAATATCATCAAGGATAATTTAGTTATATTCTAATTATAAAACTTGAATTTTATTAGTTGAAAAAAAAAGGTAGCTTAATTTTAATTGGTTGAAAAATAAAGGTAGTTCAATTTTGAGTGGTTATGTTAATTTACCATTTGAATTTAAATTCTATTAGGAAGTTTAATCTAATTCTAAATAGCAAATTATCCGATTTAAGACTTTTATTTTATTGGTTGACGAGGAATTTAATATCATTAATATTAAATTATTAAATTTAATATTACAAATTCAATCTTATTCTAATTAGGAAGTTTTCTTTTAATATCATTCTAATTAGAATTTTGTCATATCATAATATATATATATATATATATATATATATATATATATATATATATATTTAATACTACTATTAGATCTACATAATAAAGGATCCATTTTAGAATCTCAACAGGTCGCGGCCACTGCCTGGTTATACCCTAACTTAGCCTTCAACACTCGGCTATCAAACGGGTTCAGTAGGCATACCGAAAACCATCTATGAGCAGTCCAAATAGATCGTTTATTAATATAGGTAATAGTAATTGTTAAATCGGAAGACTCAGATTCTTCAGAAATAAAAAGGTTCATAAATAGAAATGAATTAATTTTACAAGATTTTAGTAAAGCAATTGATGAATGGGAAATACCTAAAGTTGATAAAGAACAGATTTATAAAGTTTCAAAATTTAATTTATTTAAAACTGATTATGTAATTAAAACTGAAGAACGAGATTTTCAATTAAGTAAACCTTTTGAAAGGATAACTCTTTTGTCTTCTAAAACGTTACAACATCATAAAAGTAAAAAATATAAATATATTCATATCGGATTAATACAAGTAGGAATAAAACCTTTAACAAGAGAAGGATTAAACACTAGCATCCTTGCAGTAGTAAGGGATACTAGATTTTTAAATTTTCAAGATTCTTTGTTAGGATCTGTTGAAACTAGTCTTAGTGAAGGGCCTATTTCTTTTGAAGTATACCCAGATATGACAGTTTCATTAAATGATCTAAATATTTTAGAAAGTATAGTTTTGGAAATTAAAACACATAATTATAAAATGAAACAGGGATCAATTCCTATCGCTTTAATTTATAAAATTCATTATAAAGCAATGAATTCAGCTTTTGGTACTAAATATAAATTACAACCTAAAATCGGGGAAACTAGATTTCTTCAAACCGACTTAACTAAAACCAATACAGTAATACCTAAAACCATTCAATGGAAAGACATCACACTACCCGATGAATGGATTTTGGAAGGGGTTGTACCTCCTCCAGTAACAGAAAAAGTAAAACCAAATATAAATTTACAAAAAATTGAATAATTTGAAGATGGTAAAATTACATTAAAATTCAATAGAAGTCAAAGTATGAGGTATACAGGATCATCTTCCTCTGTAACCACAGATGAAAATGATAAACCTACTTCATCTATACCTTCTATTATTTGTGCAAAATATAAAGAAAATGAGCCTAAACCAATCATTCAAACTTTAGTAAAACCGAGGTATTCTACCTCAGACATACCAAATTTAAATCAATCTCTTAAAATGAAAGGTGTTGATTATAGTAATTCTATTCCATAGGCAGTTTATAATCCCGTTGATAATTACTTAAACCAACAATCCAATTTAGTAAATGCATCTCCAGAATCACCAACAGCCTCAGCTATAACTGAAAATATTAGTGATATAAACAGGGAATTAAATGTTCTTAGTAAAGATGATATTGAAAAAAGTTTAATAAAAGAAATATCTAAAACAAAAAATTTAATTAAAATGAAAAAGATATTAAAAACATATACTTTTGAAGAATTGAAATATGAATATTTAGAATATAAATTAAATACCCAAACTGATATTAAATTCTTTGATTGGTATAAATTAATTAAAGAAAATAAATCTGATAAAAGTGTAAATCCAATAACTATTCGAGATAAAAGACCAGAGTGGATAGTAAATGAACAAACAATAAAAAGTGATTTTCCTCCTAAAACCATTAGTAAATTAAAATATCAAGATAATGAAATTATCTGTGCACCATATAAAATTGCTCAAGAAAATGATGCAAATAAAAAAGTAATTGAACAAAATAATTTTAGTAATGCTAGTCTAATTTGTCTAAATACACAATTAAAAAGAATTAAGAATATACTAGAAGATAAATCAATTGTAAAGGAAAATGTAAAAGGTAAAGAGAAGATTAAATCTCACATCTTTAAACCTTATCAAATTTCACAGTCTAGTAAAAACGAATTTGTAAATAAATTAAAAGATCAGTTAAGTAAAATTGAGGTTCGTTCTGAGACTACACAACAAGTAGCTCCAGACACCCCTCAAGCTTCAAGCAATATAAACCTCTTAGAAGAAAACACTAATTCTGAGGATAGTGAACCTGACTCAGAAGATATTAAAAAATTTGAAATAAATCCTATAACACAGAGAAATAGTAAATAGGGCACCAGACCTAGGAATAATTGATAAACCTAATACTATATCTCAATTTAAATATAATGCAACAACAATATATGAATGGAATATAGATGGACTTTCTGAATATAATATATTGAGTATTCTACAGCAGATGACTATGGCTGCTAATGCATATAAAACTCAATCTATTATTTCAGATAGAGCTATAGCAGAGATTATTATAGCAGGATTCACAGGCCAATTAAAAGGTTGGTGGGATTATCACCTAACTGACCAACAACATTTAGAGATATTAAATTCAATTCAAGTAAATGATGAAGGAGAACCTATATATGATGAGAATGGTGAAGTAATTCAGGATGCTGTGTCATCTTTAATTCTCACTATTTCATTACATTTTATAAGAGATCCGTCTCATTTAAAAGATAAAAATGCAGAATTATTAAGTAATCTTAAATGTAAACAATTAAGTGATTTTCAAAATTATAAAACCACTTTCCTCACTCGTTTAATGTTAAGAGAAGATTCAAATAAAGGCTTTTGGAAAGAAAAGTTCTTGGCTGGCTTACCTTATTTTTTGGGTGAAAAAGTTAGAAATTATATTAAACAACAATATGGTCAACCTATACCTTATAGTAAATTAACTTATGGACAGTTAATTAGTATAATACAAAAAGAACATTAAAATATGAAATGCATAAAACTAAAAAAGAACTAGGATCATTTTGTAAACAGTTTGATTATAGTATAACAACTTCTCAAAGGTGCGATGGACAGTGTTCAAGAACACCTAAAACTAAAAAACATTATAAAAATAAAGAATATAGAAAGCAATATAGGTCTACACCGAGTAAAGATAAATTTTATCATAAAGAAAAATCTCAACCCACTAAGAAACAAAAAAGAAAACAGCCATATAAATCTTCAAGTAAAACTTCTTTTAAAGATTTAACTTGTTACAATTGTGGTAAAAAAGGTCATACATCTAAATTTTGTAAATTCAATAAAAAATTGAATGAACTACATTTAGAGGATGAAGTGTTAAATAAAATTCACGAACTATATCTTGATTCTGATACTTCAGACTCTGAGGTTATAGAAAGTGACAATCAAATTGATGAATTAGATTCAACAACTAGTTCATTTGAACATTCTATCAATATGTTAACTAAAGATCAAAGTACTTTACTAGAAATAGTAAATACTTTAGAAGATAAAGAAACTAAGGCTAAACTCCTTCAAAAACTAATCAAGAGCTTCGAAGAAGAAAAACCAGTAAAAGCCGATATAACTCCTAAACTTCAACATAATACTTATGATTTAACCACTATACTAAATAAACATAAAAATAAGAAAATAGAAGTAGAAATCTCCAATAAAGAATTACAAAAAGAAGTTAAGACTCTAAAGCATGAAGTAAGTGAATTAAAACGACAATTTCAACTCCATGATCAACTCATAAAATTATTAGAATCCCAACTAGTCTCTAGTTCCTCTTCTGAAGAACCAGAAAATGATATAAAAGAGGAAATAAACCAATTGGATGAAGATATAGACAGTAATTTCCTAAATCTATTGCAGGAAATAACTTCACGAAAATATTTGGTAAAAATAAACATTAAAATAAATGATTTTCTTATAGAGGCTATTGCATTGTTTGATACAGGTGCAGATTTAAATTGCATAAAATCAGATATAATACCTAAAAGATATTGGTCAAAAACTAATGAAAAGTTAAGTACAGCAAATAAATCTAAATTAGAAATTATTGGTAAAACCGATGCAATGATAGTAAATCAAGATTTAGAAATAAATACAGTATTTTTACTATCACCTCAAATAAATTATATGGTAATATTAGGAACTCCTTTCATAAACCTAATAACACCATATTCAGTTAAAGAAGATTATATTAAATTTAAAATAAGAAATAGTAAAGCCATATTAGAATTCACAGAAAAACCTAAAAAGAAGCAACTAAATTTATTAAAAGCCCATTCGATTAAAATATTAGAAATTAACTCTTTGATAAAATCTAAAGAAGAAAATTTAAAAGATATAAAAAATAATGTGTGTTTAAACAGAATCAAAACGCAATTAGCAACTGAAATTATAAAAAATAAAATTTAAAATTTAAAAGAATATATGGAAAATAAACTTTGTGCTGATCATCCCAATGCATTTTGGAATCGTAAACAGCATGTAGTTGATTTACCATATGAACATAACTTTGATGAACGAACTATTAAAACAAAAGCCCGACCAATTCAGATGAATCCTGAATTGATAGAGCATTGTAAACATGAAATCCAAGATTTGCTTAATAAAAAATTAATTTGTAAATCTAGAAGTCCATTGTAACGCCCCAAAATTTTCAAATCTTAAAATGATATTATTTTATCGGGTCATGAATGGTGCTACAGAGAGGGGGATAATATTTTATTTAGACCCGAGGAAGATATTGAGTATAATTAACTATGAATGGATAGTGATTTACCGGTCTATGAATAGTACAACCGGTCTGTGAATAGTACTACCGGTCCGGGAGTCGGTATTATTTTGGTCCGAAAAAATTATTATATATGTTTAATATTTTCTTTAATATTTTTAGAGTATGTATGCATGATTTTTATGGGTAGAAAGTAAGTAATGAATATTTTTAGAGCATTTAGAGAATTAGTGAATAGTGAATTATGATGCTTTATTAATTAAGGAAATTGGAAGAATTATTTTTATGGAATAAATGAGAGAGTTTTGTGGAGATATATAATATTTTGAAGGAATTTCATTGGAGAATATTTGGAGCCATTAGATTAGTAGTGACTTAATCTTAGCCATCCAATTTGGGGAAAAGACCAAAATACCCCTTAGTTGCTTTATTAAAGGCAACCATCAATTATTGAGCAACAAAATTTGTCCTTCTTCTTCTTCTCTACACGTCTCCTCCTTCTCCTCCTCCTTCTTCTTCTCCTTCTTCTTCTTCTTCATTTTCTTCAATTCTTACTTAGTAAACACATCAAATTCACCCATCCAACTTGATTTAAGTAATTAATCTTAGAGAGTGAAGCTAGAGAAGTAATATTTGGTGACTAATTTCAAGAAATTTGGTGATTTTCCTACTTGGGTCAAAGGGTGGAGAGCCTTCTAACAAAGATAAGGGCAAGACCAAAGCTTGAGAAGCTTTGATTAAAGCTTGTTAAAGCTTGTTTTAAAGGTTAGTGTTCATAAACACAATTACTTTGTTAAACTTTTTGATTTTGTGAAGTTTATACTATTTTGTGACAATTGGGAATTTTATATGAAATGATTTGATTATTGAATTTTGGTGGTATAAATGTGTTCTTGGGAGATTTCTAAGCATGCCTATATGTTGAATTGATGAGGAAAACATTTTCTTCTTCATCTTCCAAGAGTGGCAGAATCTATTGATGAATAAGGCCTTAAGTTTTCTTGTTATTCCTTGTTGGTTCATGCTCTTAGGATGATGTTTGATGAGTATTTAGTATGTGGTAGAAATCTGTACCTTGTATCTTTGTTGTTCATGTTCTTTTCATGGAGGAAGAAAACTGAATTTGGGAAACAGTGTTATTGGGTGAGATTAAGGACTAGTTTTCGACCATTTCTATTTTCCATTTGTGTCTGAGTCCTTCATGAAAGTTGTAGGTATACTTCTTAGCTTTCCAACCCATCCTCTTGTGTCCAATTTGGAGATATATAGCTCAAATTATGATTGAAATACCCAAACTGACTCTGTTATGTCGGGCCATATGCATCACTGAATTGAGTGCCCATTTTGACCACTATAATGACAAGATTAGGTTCTGAGTTCTTCATAAAAGTTGTTTCCCTGTGTCTTGAGACTTCTATGGTTTTGGATTGGTTTAATTTGAGTGTTTGGTTAAGTAGGAATTTAATAAACATTGGACTTAGTTCTGCTGAATCGGGTCTGGACTGTTGGTCTGTGTTCCTAGCTTCTGTTTGCCACCTTACACATTGATCTGGGCTGTGGCCCCTTCATAACATTTCTATAATTTTGTCTTATCTTTCTAATGAATCTAATTTCATTTAATTTGGAGACCTATAACTTAAGTTATGTCTTAACAACACAGCAAAGGTCAAGGATATTTTAATGCTGGAAATTTCCTATGCCTTGACTCATAGGTTTATTTGGATAAATGTATGTATGAATCATGTGTGATGAGGTTCTCTTAATTATTTGTATGCTTGAGGATTGATTTGACAAAAATAAGATATAAGGTTGAAAAGTGGTATTGTGGATATTTTTAAATGGATATAAATGGGAAAAATTGTTGGAAATTTTGGAATAAAGTGTGGAATTAGTTTAGATAATGCATGATGAGGATAGAAATGGATACCTTGGTCCATAAGAGTTATGTTAGTATGCTTGGTTGGAGAGGGAAATTCCTCCCCTTGGTTTTCATTAAGAGGCCAAACCACTCTAGGGTGGTAAGGCTTACTTAATTATTTTTTTTATGGTATAAGTATGACATAAGTATGATTTTATATGATAAGAAGTTTCTTATGATAAATTTCATTATGATGTTAAGAAAGTTTTAAAAGAAAAGGAATTTATGAGAAATTTTCCTATATTAAGTATATATATATATATATATATATATATATATATATATATATATATATATATATATTCAATATTTCCTTTGAAGAATGTGGTAATTTTTGTAAGTTGTAAGTTGAGAAATTTTGAAATGATGGGTATTAAGAAATGAAGAGTTTTGTGAAAGAATGATTGAAGAATTATTACTTTTGTGAAAGAATGATTTTGATTTGGGCTCTACTATACATGATTGAAACGTGGTATGATGAGATTGATTTTGTTACGTGAAGCTATGATCATATGCTAGGGTTATCAGCCCTTATAAATAGGCGGACGCGCTTATTTGTGTGATGGGGGTGGTGCTTTCATAGGCCACGGTGGTGCTTTCATATGCCACGGTGGTGCTTTCACAGGCCACGATTGTGTGATGGGGGTGGTGCTTTCATAGGCCACGGTGGTGCTTTCATAGGCCACGATCAAATCTGCTTATGTTCATTCTATATTAGTACGAGCCTTAACTAAAGAATGAACATATTTGTATTTATAATCGTCTTATTGCTTTCAAAGTATTTGAATTAAACGAATGAGATCATATTATTTTAGTAAACCTTACTTTGGAAATTAATGATTATGTTATCAAATGAATTTTCAAAGCATGATATTCAGGTACATGTGTATTTGTATAATAAATGTGCAAGTAATGATTTAATAAATGTAAATGTAATTTGATATTTCTTTATGTTATTAATTAATAGTTTATTTGATATTTCTTTTGCTATAAATGTAAATGTCTGTGGAAATTTAATGATTTTATGTAATTTGTGTTTTAAGTAAGTTGTCCTCGCAACTTTAGTAAATATGTGAATTATGAGCACCACTGAGTTTTATACTCAGCGCGTCGATTTTTATCACGCGCAGGTTAAAGACTGTGGTTGCTGCATGAAGACTAGAAGAGTAGCATCAGAGCAGAAGTGACTATTGTGGTAGTAGTAGATTGAAATTTATGTAATTAAGAATTATGGCATGTATAAGTATTATATTTTCGGAGATTGTGTTATTTGCATTATAACTTAAGCATGTAATTAGCAATTATGTTGGTGTATATATATTCGGAGATAAGCATAAGATTCATATACTGAATGTATTTAAGTGATGATTATTAAAATGTTATTGAGGAATTATGTAGTTATGAAAATATAGAAGTGCTATTGTGTTGTTATTGGAGTTTGATGGGGTTTGGAGTTTGAATTTGGGAGTGCTTTGTATTCATATGTTTGGCAACTTCTATTTTTAGGGGAAACTCTTGCAGTTTTTCTGTAGGACTCTCCCAAATAATTTTCAAAACAAAATATTATTACTTGCTAAACTTGTGAATACTCAATCACTTCTAATTCATAATATGGAAATTGATTTATATGGAGGTTAGGACGGTGCCTCCAGCACCGAATGTGGCATCCACCGTCGGGTCTTTCAGGATTGGGCGACGGGTGTTACATCCATGGTCTTGTACTGCTTTTTATGTCAATAAAAATGCAAAAATAGAACGTGGAGTACCCAGATTAGTAATAAATTATAAACCATTAAATACAGCTTTAAAATGGATTAGGTATCCTATTCCAAATAAAAAAGATCTTTTAAAGAGATTATATAATGCAAATATTTTTAGTAAATTTGATATGAAATCTGGTTATTGGCAAATACAGATTGCCCCTAAAGACAGATATAAAACTGCATTTACAGTTCCATTTGGTAAATATGAATGGAATGTAATGCCATTTGGTTTAAAGAATGCTCCTTCTGAATTTCAGAGGATCATGAATGATATTTTCAACCCTTATTCTAAATTTTGTATTGTCTATATTGATGATGTACTTATTTTTAGTAATACCATTGATGATCATTTTAAACATTTAAAAACATTTTGTTGGATCATTGAGAAAAATGGTTTTGCACTAAGTAAAACTAAAATGGATTTATTTAAAACTAAAATTAGATTTTTGGGTCATTATATAGAACAAGGTATAATCAAACCTATAGAAAGAACTCTTGTTTTTGGAGAAAAATTTCCAGATGAAATTACTAATAAACTCCAACTACAAAGATTCCTTGGTTGTTTAAATTATGTTATTGATTTTTATCCCAATCTAAATTGCATGATAAAACCATTGCATGATAGATTGCGTAAAAATGCTGGTCCTTGGACAAATCAGCATACTCAACTAGTAAAACAGATTAAAATATTGGTAAAAGAGATTCCTTATTTATATATTCCTAATCCGACAGCATTTAAAATCGTTGAAACAGATGCTTCTGATATAGGATATGGTGGTATTTTAAAACAGAGAATATCTGATAAAGAGCGAATTATCCAATACACTTCGGGTCATTGGACTCCCACTCAAATTAATTATTCTACTATTAAAAAGGAAATTTTGAGTATTGTCATATGTATAAATAAATTTCAATCTGATCTTTTAAATCAAAAATTTTTATTACGAATTGATTGTAAATCTGCTAAAGATGTTTTACAAAAAGATGTTAAAAATCTTGCCTCTAAACAAATTTTTGCAAGATGGCAAGCATTATTAAGTGTTTTTGATTTTGATATTGAATTTATTTCTGGTACTAAAAATAATATTCCGGACTTTCTAACTCGCGAATTCTTACAGAATAATGGGTCGAAGGAAAGATAAAAGAAAAGAACCTAAAGAGGAATCTACCTCACCTAGTAAAGCTCTTTCTGAGCACTCTGAAGACCTTTGTAAAACCTTAAACACTAAACCTACCCCCAATAAAGACCTTAAAAAATGGATTGAGGAACTCTCTCAATCTCCAAAAGTTATTAAAGCCTTACAGTCTATGGCATCCTCTTCAGCGGAGGATACAGGTATGTCTTCTCAATCTAAAGTGATCGTATCCGCTCATGATACGGCTATTCCGTCTCAAACGGTAGGCGGTAAAGAATTATCAAACCCGTTGATGGCTGTGGATTTGCCAAAAATCCAATCTAATAATATTTATAAATGGTTTTCCAAACCTATGTACGATTTTGAAATAGAAATAGAGGATGGATATAATCATATCAATCCTTGGCAAATAGTAAAATCTTTTTATCCTGAGAATTGGTATTTTATGCCAACTGATTTTTCTAAACCTCAGGAATATTATAGTAATATTTTGATTGATTCCGGATCAGTAAAAATTAAGCATACTTTTGATAAAAATATTAAAAATATAATCTCTTACTCTTCTATACAAATAAAACACGTCATCCATCCTAAGGATTGGCCCGTATCTTCTCTTTGTACTCCAGTAAAATTTAAACATTTTGTGAATACTCAAATTTTGAGGCTTCTCATGTTGTTGGTGGCATGTGAAACTCTTTAAATGGAGGAAAACACGCTGCTACAGTGCCATGCCAATTTGACTTTGACTTTGACTTTGACTTTGACTGTGCAAACAGTCTGGCCGGACCGGAGGCCATTTTGGACATTTACTGGAAATATGTCAATATGGTACTTAAAACGTCCGGAATATCGCGAGGATCGCGGAACAGGTCCCGGAATATTTTTCAGAGGTCCAGAACTCCCAAAAACGCCCTCGGAGCGAGGCACGGTGTCCACACCGGCCACGTCGGAGCCAGCCGCCGGCACGGCGGGCGGCATTCCGCCGCCACGGCGGAGCCGGCCAGCCGGCACGGCGCGTAGCCGGCCGCCGGACACGGCGGCAAGCAGCCATGCCCAGCCTGGCGATGACTTGGCCGCCTCCACTCTCCTGGGCAGGCCTGCCGCCAGCACGGGCGAGGCCTGCCGCCCCGTGCGGGCGAGGCCTGCCCAGCGCGGCGGGGCCTGTCTGCCCCGCCGCAGGGCAAGGCCTGTCGCCCCGGACTGGGCGAGGCCTGCCGCCCATCGCAAGCGGGCGAGCTTCGCCCCGCGCGGGCTAGGCCTGCGCCAGAGCCACTCGAGGCCTGTCCCCCTCTCATTCTTTGCTTCGTTTCAGGCGGCCAGCCGCCCTCCGCGCGGCCTGTCGCCCCTTTCGGCGAGAGTGCCCGCCCAGCACGCGCGGGGCCTGTCGCCCGCGCAGGTGGGGCCTGGCCCCCCCACGCCCCTGGGCGGCACCTGCCGCCCAGCTTGGGCGACACCTGCCGCCCAGACCAGGCGGGGCCTGCCGCCCCACCGACTGGGCGGCAGCTGCCGCCCTCCCAGGCGGCACCCCCCGCCCAGCGTGGGCGGGGCCTACCGCCCCACCGACAGGGCAGCAGCTGCCGCCCTCCTGGGCGGCACCTGCCGCCCAGCCCCTCCCGGCGGCACCTGCCGCCCGGGACCCGAAAATGGCCTATAAATAGGCCATTTTCAGTCCAATTTTGGCACACCTGTCTGTATTGACGGACGAATCCTTCTCCCTCTCACGCTCCTTGCGTTTTCTTTACCGCTTTTTGCATTTAATTTAGTTTTTATTGCATTTTTATTGTGATATTTGGACATTAAAAATTAAACAAATTAAAATTAATTAATATTTCCTAAGCGAGGAGCTTAATCCGGAATTAAGAAGCGGTCGTCGATTAAATCAGGTATGTAAACAAAACTCTGCCTATTTAATTTTAGCACTTCATGCATACTTCTCTTCTACTCTTAATAATTCTACAATTGCATAAATGCATCCACGTCATTATTTTTGGTAAATAAACTGCCTTAATTAATTTGATTAAGCTTAAATGCCCGGTTAATCAATAATCGTGGTATTAAAGTTTAAATCCGACAATATTGGCTAAAAGAGCCTAGTTAATTAATAACTACGGTTCAATTGCCTTATTTCGAACAAATCCGGCTTAAGTCCAATTAATCAATAATTGTGGCTAAAAGCCTTAATCAATCACATTTCGACAATAAATTGTGATTAAGCTCGAACGCCCGATTAATCGATAATCGTGGCATTAAAGCCTAAATCGCACATTTTTGGCAAACTAATTGCCTAAAACAACACATTTTGGCCAAAGGCCTTAAAATCAACCATTTTGGCGACAATCGCCTAAATCGCAAATTTTGGCAACAATTGCCTAAATCAAATCATTTTGGCTAAAAGTCATTAAAATCAACATTTTTGGCAACATGCCTAAAAATCAATCAACATTTTTGGCAAAATGCCTAAACAAAAATCATGCACAAAGCATACACAATCATGCATAAAGCATACACAATCATGCATAAAGCATACACACTTATGCACAAAGCATACACACTCATGCACAAAGCATACACTTATGCACAAAGCATACACACTCATGCACAAAGCATACACAAACATGCACAAAGCATACACACAAAATGCACAAAGCATACACAAAATCATGCACAAAGCATACACACTTATGCACAAAGCATACACACTTATGCACAAAGCATACACACTCATGCACAAAGCATACACCTTCAAAGCCCTTGAAACAAGGCCTATCGAACTACGTTGACTTTGATCTTCCATTCAAACGGAAGTACGTAGGCACGTTCGGGATTTCACCCCGGGTGGCAAGTCAAAATCACTCAAACATTTCATTAATCCATCATTCACCTTGCAAAACATTCATTCATCGGTTAGTTTATCAGCATGACATAGTCTCGGGATCCATCTCGGGTTCGTAGATTGTGCCTTAATCATTGGGATAATTAATCTAGTAACTAGGTTAATTAAAAATGGAGTCGCTTAGGGTTTTTTCCTAGTTTACCCTTAAATAATTAAACAAGGTGGCGACTCACACACATCACGTGTATTTCTTCTCATTCATCATATGCATCACATGCCTATGACATTTGGGGAAGGGGTTCACAGTTTGGCGACTCTGCTGGGGACTGTAATATGTAATCATTTTGCATAAAGCGGACTACGATTGTTGTGTAAACTAACCCGCCCTTCTTTAGGGTATTATTTTACAATGCTTTCTTTTGCAGATATGAATCAAGTGTTCTTTCCTTAAGAATACTTGATGAGGAAATTTGAACTTAATTGAAAAATTTAATTAAGACATTAAAACTTGTTGATTTATTTGCACGATTGAGAATCTTTTTCTCCATTGCATAAAAAATGAACTTCAAATGAATTTCTTCTCTTCTGTTCAAACTTCTGAGTCTGGATAGCAAGTAGCGCTGATCGGCAGGTCTCTTTGATTATGTCGACGGACAGCCAAAGCGTCCTCCCTGTTACCGCAAACCATCTCTAATCCTTTTGGAGGTGGCACATGGGTATGCGTACCGTTGGACCCACGCGAAACTCCTTGTTTCACATGTGGTTAGGTATATCCATACTCAAGGTTCAAGGGTCCCTTAATAAGCCGATTCTCTATTTGTGTCATAGCCTATAGAACTTATCCTTCAGGACTATATGCACCCAATGGTATGAGTCATCTCATTAAAATAAATTATGACGTGTTGGTATGCGCATTCACGACATACCATAAGCATTAAATAAAAAAAAAGGAGAGAAGAGAGTGGAGGGACACAAAAATATCCTTCTGTTTGTCAGTCATGCACAGTTGGACAAAGAGTCATTCTCTCTCATATCAGCTACCCTGATACTACTATACCCTTAATCCAGTTACCCTCAGGTACCCCCTGTTCAAGTGCCAACATTAGTGCCAACCACACCTACTGTGCTATCACCGACCTCACCAATCTCAACTGCACCAATGGCATCACTTTCTGACATCAAAAACCTTATAGAACAACTCGAGGCCAGAATGGAGGCCAGAATGGAGGCCAGAATGAATGAGGCATTGGCTGCCCAAAGGATTGCCCTGATAGCTGAATTGGATAATGGTAATGGACGTGGGGGCTTCCGGTGAGGGAAGTGGACCTGCTGCTTCCAATCAAGGACCTGCCGCAGAACCGACAAATCCTACCCTTAACCTGGATGACATGTCTACTTCTGAGCCAGAAGCTCAGAAAATGAGAAAAAAAACTAGACACCACCAAATAGAAAAACAATGAACCTTTTCCCTCGTTCCTTACGAGGAAAAGGACCAAGGTCGCTCAAATGATCAACCGGCCTTCTGAACAAGAACAGGTAGACATAATCATAAAGAACCTGCAGCCAGTCTACCAACAGCAACTACAAACCCAGTACCTACCAACATTCCAGTCACTCATTGCCACTGCTATAATTCAAATGGGGCAACTGAAAGAAGACTCGGGTTCCTCAAAATACGAGAAGCCTAGCCAAGCTGGCAAAGTCCATGAAATGGCAAGCATCACCCCCACGAATCCTTTACGTGTGGGCAATATGAGAAATGGCAATCGGTCAAGAAGGACATATACTGATCTCGGGATGCCAATCCTTTTGGTTTTCCGAGAGGCTATCAAGGCCAACTACATCAAGCCCTTGGAAGCAAGGCCGCCACCCTACCCTTTACCAAGAAACTACCGAACCAATGAATATTGTGAATATCATCAAGGTCATGGGCACGAGACTGAAGCGTGCTGGACGCTTAAGAACCGCATCCAAGACCTGGTAGACGATGGTTCAATCATCCCAAGAAGTGAGTCAAACATTAGCACTAATCCCTTACCAAATCACGGGGTAAATGCTATTATTTCTGACCAGGAATTGATCGATCCTTTCGAGCTATTCCTAGAAATGAATGACACCTGTGTCCTGGACTTGAATGACTTATCCGAAGAGGTAACAACCGAGCTCGAAGTGGAAGACTTCATGCAACCTAGTCTCCTTGACGAAATTACAGTTATCACAGGAAATGATGGGGACCAAGATCTGCTGAGCCTGATCAACGAAGGCCCCCTCACCAATTGGTACGTCAAGGAGGAGCGCGCTGCTGATAAACCCCCTCCCGAGTCAAACCTAGAGTCAAAATCTATAATCAAGTCTTGTATTGAGTCTGAGTCTGACCCCGAGTCTGAAACCGAGTCAGAGTCCAGTTCCATTCCTGAGTCATCTGTGTCGGATTTTGAAAATCCAGATTTCAAATTTGATGTAATCTTTGAAGACGATTCTGTCATGATCAATAAAGGCTTGCAAATTATTGACTACCCCGCATGTCTATCTTTCCAAGCATTTCCAAGCAAAAATAATCATATAAATGAAATAAAAAATGAAAAAGAAAAAATAATAATTGGCAAAGAAGAAAATGAACATACATACATTGCATTTGACTGTGTGAACAAGGGACAGGTCAGTGAATGCTTGAGGAAGTTTGCCGATTGTTTCATGTGGAAGGCAAGTGACATCACGGGAATTGACCCAGCAATAGTGGTGCACAAGATTCCAGTATATCCCGAGGCTAAGCCAGTGAAGCAGAAGCTAAGAAGGCTGAAGACCGAATGGTCCTTGAAAATCAAGGAGGAGGTAGCCAAGCAACTGGAGAACAGATTCATAGAACCCATTGCCTACCCGACATGGTTAGCAAATATTGTGCCAGTGCCGAAGAAAGATGGCAAAGTCAGAATGTGTGTGGACTATCGGGATTTGAATAGAGCATGTCCGAAGGACGACTTCCCCCTGCCGCATATCGACTTGTTGGTAGACCGAATGGCGGGACACGAGATGGTCTCCTTGACCGATCTTGCTGTCGGGTACAACCAGATAATGATGCATGTTCCAGACAAAGAGAAAACGGCATTCATCACGGAGTGGGGAACCTACTGCTACAGGGTCATGCCTTTTGGGCTCAAAAATGCTGGGGCAACCTATCAAAGAATGGCGACGACCATCTTCCATGACATGATTCACGAAGAAGTAGAAGTGTACGTGGACGATATGGTTGTTAAATCAAAAACAGTTGAAGAACATACAACAGCGCTTGAGAAGTTCTTCCTTAGACTTCGAAAGTACAATTTAAAACTCAACCCGGCAAAATGTCTGTTTGGAGCTACATCTGGAGTATTTCTGGGGCATATGGTCAGTCGGAAGGGCATAGAAATTGATCCTTCAAAAGCCAAAGCCGTTATGGAAATACCAGCACCGAGAACGGAAAAGGAAGTTCGGGGTTTCCTAGGAAGGCTACAGTACATCAGCCGGTTCATCAATCAATTGGCTAATACTTGTGGTCCGATCTTCAAATTGCTCAGGAAAGGAGTAGCCGTAAAATGGAATGAGGATTGTCAGAAAGCTTTCGACCAAGTCAAGCAATATCTGTTATCCCCACCAGTCTTACAGCCACCAAGGCTAGGAAAGCCTTTGCTGTTGTACCTATCAGTGACAGAAGAAGCGATGGGTGCAATGCTAGCTCAACAAGCAGAAGATACAAGGGTAGAAAATGCCGTCTATTACCTTAGCAAGAGGATGCTAGACTACGAGCTAAAATACAACAAGATAGAGAAGTTGTGTTAGGCTCTAGTATGGGCCTGTACAAAGCTGCAGCACTATCTCTCGTCCTACACCACCTATGTTATTTCTGAATCGAACCCCTTGAAATTCCTTATGGAGAGGCCGATTCTCGATAGCAAAATGGCTAAGTGGGTGTCAGTGCTCGCAACCTATGATTTAAAATTTGTACAACGAAAGGCGGTGAAAGGCGGAGCCTTGGCTGATCAACTAGCAGAATTACCGGTCGAAGACCAAATGCCGGAGGTAGAATTTCCTGACGAAGACTTGGTGAACTTGGAAAGTGAAGTCTGGGAAATGTACTTTGATGGAACTTCGAACTACCATGGAAATGGGGTTGGAGTCGTATTCAAAACTCCTTGTGGAGAATACATTCCAATCGCTGTCAAATTAGATTTCGACTGCACCAACAATGAAGCCGAGTATGAAGCTTGCATAAAGGGGTTAGAAGCAGCCCTAGAAAAAGAGATAAAAATCCTCAAGGTTTTCGGAGATTCCAACTTAATAGTCTCCCAGGCTTTAAGGAAATGGAAAATTAAAGAAGAGCGTTTGGTTCCTTACCTACAACGCTTGGATGAATTGGCTCAGCAATTTGATGGTTTATCCTTCCATTACTTGCCACGAGCCAAAAATCAGTTTGCAGATGCTCTAGCCACTCTAGCCTCCATGGTCAATGTAGAAGAGGATCGAGTCATTCAACCCTTGACAGTGCGGCTACAGAAACAGCCAGCACATATCATGCATTTGGTCGATGACAAGCCCTGGTATTGGGATATACAGAATTATCTTCAAAATGAAGCCTACCCGGAGGGATCTACCAAAACTGATCAACGGACATTGAGACAGCTAGCATCCGGATATTTCCTTACTGGGGGAGTTCTGTACAAGAGAAGTTGGAATGGCCTGCACTTAAGGTGCGTTGATGAGAGAGAAGCTCAAGCCATCATGGATTCCTTACATAATGGGGAATCTGGTCCACACATGTACGGGATAGCCTTGGCTCGAAAAATTGTGAACCTGGGTTATTACTGGTCAACCATGAATGCAGATTGTGTGAGGCACGCGCAGAAGTGCCACGAATGTCAAATTTTTGCTAAGCTGCAAAAGCAGCCTCCAGTTAATTGGAATCCTAAGTGCTCACCATGGCCTTTCGCAACTTGGGGCATAGACGTGATCGGAAAAATTCACCCGAAGGCCTCTAACGGCCATCAATTCATCCTGGTTGCTGTAGATTATTTCACTAAGTGGATCGAGGCAGCCTCTAATTCAGTTTTAAATGCCAAGAAGGCAGCACAGTTTGTCCGTACTAACATCCTTTGTCGGTATGGAACACCGTTCGAGATCATCACGGATAATGGGTCTCACTTTCAAAGTGAATTTTCTGACCTGCTGAAGCAAAAGAAAATTCAACATCATAAGTCCTCACCCTATCGTCCACAAGCAAACGGGGCTGTAGAAGCTGCGAATAAGGATATAAAAGTCATTTTGCAGGAGACTGTTAAAAAGCACAAAGCTTGGCACGAACAGTTACCGAATGCCCTATGGGGATATAGGACTTCAATCAGAACGCCCACCGGAGCAACTCCGTATTCTTTGGTACATGGTATGGAAGCAATATTGCCTATTGAGCTGGAAGTTCAGTCGGCAAGGATTATTCAGGAAAGCCAGATCAACGAAGCAGATTGGGCTAAGAATTATCACTTGCAACTTTTGGGTATGGATGAAAAGCGATTGCAAGCAATCCACCAAACTCAAGTCTACCAAAGAAGAATGGCACGGCATTTTGATAAGAGGGTCAAAGACCGGAAACTCGAAGAAGGTTGGTTGGTTCTGAAGGAAATTAGACAGCCAATTCAAGATCCACGTGGGAAGTTTCGTCCTCATTGGGCTGGCCCCTATGTGTTGAAGAAAATATTGTCCGGCGGAGCCGTCATCTTGACTGATTTGGATGGTTTGGAATTCACGAATCCATGTAATTTAGATCAGTTAAAGAGGTATTTTGTGTAATAAGCATTGCATAATGTAAAATGAACTACATTAGGCCTGATTCTCTTCGAAAAAAAAAAAATCACTCTATAATTTCATTCTTCTTTGCCAAATCAAAAAAAAAAAAAGAAGAAGTAAAACAAATAGTATATAAAAATAATAATAAAAAAAATAAAAAAATAAAAAAAAAACCCGCTAAGTCGAAAACCCGAAAGGGCGGCTTAGGCAAAAGTCGGGGCCCGCTAAGTCGAAAACCCGGAAAGGGCGGCTTAGGCAAAAATGGGTAGCTCGCTAAGTTGAAAACCCGAGAGGGCGGCTTAGGCAAAAATCAGAGCTTGAATAAATAAAGTTGGAAAATGCTTGGAAAGCTTAAAAGTCAAATGACATGCCCAATTGAAAGCAACAAAGGCAAACAGTCCAAAGTCAAGCAGAAAACTAAAGAGACCAAGAAAAATAAATAATAAAGTCCAAATAAAACATACATCCAAAAATCCAATGCCAAAACACCAAAATCCACACCCAAAGTCCCAAGTAAAAGACAAAAGAGTTCAAACAAAGCCAAAACACCAAAAAAAAAAAAAAAAAGTCCAAAAGCCTATTAGAGTCTAGGTACCCCGTCACCTCCGTGGGGCAACGTCCTCCGAGTCATCCCCAGTTGCTGAACTCCCTCCAGCCTCGCCTGTCCGAGGAGCCAACATGATCTCCTCATCAGTCCTAATCCCATCACCAGCGTCAGCCTGAGTCCAACCCTCGAGTGCACTCAGCAATGCGTTCCTCCTTGGCTTTTCCACTGGCCAGACAACGGTCATGAACCAGGTCCGATATTCAGGAGAAGTATGAATACCAGCAGGATTAGGTAAGGGCCTAACCATGTGATGGTCTCTAACCCATGCCCTAAGAACGGCTCGGGTAACTCCCGGAGTGATGGCTGAATCAGCTAAAGAATCATCCATGGTCGGAACAGTCTGATCTATCCCCATCTGTCTCAGAACGCGCGAAGCACAATACCAGGTGCAATGTGTAAGGCCTAACAGGTAAACCTGAGTATGGCGGAAGCTAACCTGAATAAACCGGTTGATATCATACCAAGGTACGAACCACAACACCTCGTTTGGACCCAATTCCATTAGCCATGAAGTTCATGCATCAGCAGACGGGTATGTGATCAGAATCCTCCGCATACGATACTGAGAAGGGTTGTAAGGCAAACGGGTAGGAGCAGCAACCACTTGAAGGTGGTCCTTCAACCAAACCTGGGTAATGGATCCTTTCTATTACAAAGGGATGAACCAAAAAAAAAAAAAAAAAAGATGAAAGGAAAATACCTGGAGTATAATCGGGGAAACTGTCCAGTCCTCGAAGCCTAGAGCAGCTCTGTCAAGGCTCCTGATGGTTTCTGCCAGCACAATGCCGCCAATGCAACTCATGTCCTCCATCTGTCGAATCATAGGGCAAAATCGCAGATCCCCGAAGCCTGGGTCCTTGTTAAACAAGAAACCAGATAATAAGCAAAATACAAAAGCCCGCATCCTCAGCCTCATCCGGTCTGGGTCATCTGAAAGAACCTCTGAAAATTCATCAATCAGAGGCAGCAGAATTGCCTTCTGGTCGTCAACAATCATCGCCCTAGCTTGTGGCCGGCTGAATTGAAATAAACTTTCAAATGACCGAACATATCCGACTTTGACCTCATGCCTGACTAGAGGGGCATTGGGATCACACCCGATAATAGCACAGAACTCCTCAAAAAGAGGGCACATCTCCTCCATCATAGCTCCGAACCGGAAAACGTGGGCCTCAGGGTCCCAAAGCCGGATACAGGCCCATAAAAAGTTCCAGTCGATCACTACCCCCCTAAGAGTAATGATAGGAGAGAGGCCATACCTCTTCAAGTTGATCTTTTCAACTTTGGAGAGACTCCTAGCCCAGCTGTGCATGCTATGATTGAAAGAAGGATTCATTCTTTAAAAGCAACAAGAACAAAAGGAGAAGAGAGAAAAGAGAAAAAGAGTGAGTGCAAAACCAAAACGAAGAGCCGTTTTTTATAGAGAAAATGCACCGAATAAGGGCGGCAGCAGCCGCCGAAATGATGGCGGCAGCAGCCGCCGAATTGCCACCGAATAACGGCGGCAGCAGCCGCCGAATAATGACAGCAACGGCCCCCACAAAAATCACAAATCAGGCCCTAGAGGCCCGAAAAATCACAATTCAGGCCAAAGTGGCCCGAAGAATTCACAATCAGGCCCCAGAGGCCCGAAAAATCACAATCAGGCCCCAGAGGCCCGAAAAATCACATTCAGGCCACAGAGGCCCGAAAAATCACAATTCAGGCCCCAGAGGCCCGAAAAATCACATTCAGGCCACAGAGGCCCGAAAAATCACAATTCAGGCCCCAGAGGCCCGAAAAATTACATTCAGGCCGCAGTGGCCCGAAAAATCACAATTTAGGCCCCAGAGGCCCGAAAAATCGCATTCAGGTCCCAGAGGCCCGAAAATCACAATCAGGCCCCAGAGGCCCGAAAAATCACATTCAGGCCACAGAGGCCCGAAAAATCACAATTAAGGCCCCAGAGGCCCGAAAAATCACATTCAGGCCGCAGTGGCCCGAAAAATCACAATTCAGGCCCCAGAGGCCCGAAAAATCACATTCAGGCCGCAGTGGCCCGAAAAATCACAATTCAGGCCACAGAGGCCCGAAAAATCACATTCAGGCCGCAGTGGCCCGAAAAATCACATTCAGGCCCCAGAGGCCCAAAAAATCACATTCAGGTCCCAGAGGCCCGAAAATCACAATCAGGCCCCAGAGGCCCGAAAAATCACATTCAGGCCACAGAGGCCCGAAAAATCACAATTCAGGCCCCAGAGGCCCGAAAAATCACATTCAGGCCACAGAGGCCCGAAAAATCACATTCAGGCCACAGAGGCCCGAAAAATCACAATTCAGGCCCCAGACGCCCGAAAAATCACAATTCAGGCCACAGAGGCCCGAAAAATCACATTCAGGCCGCAGTGGCCCGAAAAATCACATTCAGGCCCCAGAGGCCCGAAAAATCACAATCAGGCCCCAGAGGCCCGAAAAATCACATTCAGGCCACAGAGGCCCGAAAAATCACAATTCAGGCCCCAGAGGCCCGAAAAATCACATTCAGGCCCCAGAGGCCCGAAAAATCACAATTCAGGCCCCAGAGGCCCGAAAAATCACATTCAGGCCGCAGTGGCCCGAAAAATCACAATTCAGACCACAGAGGCCCGAAAAATCACATTCAGGCCGCAGTGGCCCGAAAAATCACATTCAGGCCACAGAGGCCCGAAAAATCACATTCAGGCCGCAGTGGCCCGAAAAATCACATTCAGGCCCCAGAGGCCCGAAAAATCACATTCAGGCCCCAGACGCCCGAAAAATCACATTCAGGCCACAGAGGCCCGAAAAATCACAATTCAGGCCCCAGAGGCCCGAAAAATCACAATTCAGGCCACAGAGGCCCGAAAAATCACATTCAGGCCCCAGAGGCCCGAAAAATCAAATTCAGGTCCCAGAGGCCCGAAAATCACAATCAGGCCCCAGAGGCCCGAAAAATCACAATTCAGGCCACAGAGGTCCGAAAAATCACATTCAGGCCCCAGAGGCCCGAAAAATCACAATTCAGGCCCCAGAGGCCCGAAAAATCACATTCAGGTCCCAGAGGCCCGAAAATCACAATCAGGCCCCAGAGGCTCGAAAAATCACAATTCAGGCCACAGAGGCCCGAAAAATCACATTCAGGCCCCAGAGGCCCGAAAAATCACATTCAGGCCGTAGTGGCCCGAAAAATCACAATCAGGCCCCAGAGGCCCGAAAAATCACAATTCAGGCCCCAGAGGCCCGAAAATCACAATTCAGGCCCTAGAGGCCCGAAAAATCACATTCAGGCCGCAGTGGCCCGAAAAATCACATTCAGGCCACAGAGGCCCGAAAAATCACATTCGGCCGCAGAGGCTTGAAAATTCACAATTCGGCCTAAGGCCCGAAATTCAAAACTCGGCCTAGGGTCCGAAAATTCACAACTCAGACCAAGGCCCCAAAATCCCAATTTGGCCCAAGGTCCGAGTTTCGCCTTCAAAATTTGCTCCATCAGACAACCACTGGCTCTCATAAATCATTTTTATGATAGCCAGTGGGGGGCAACTGTGAATACTCAAATTTTGAGGCTTCTCATGTTGTTGGTAGCATGTGAAACTCTTTAAATGGAGGAAAACACGCTGCTACAGTGCCATGCCAATTTGACTTTGACTTTGACTTTGACTGTGCAAACAGTCCGGCCGGACCGGAGGCCATTTTGGACATTTACTAGAAATATGTCAATATGGTACTTAAAACGTCCGGAATATCGCGAGGATCGCGGAACAGGTCCCGGAATATTTTTCGGAGGTCCAGAACTCCCAAAAAGGCCCTCGGAGCGAGGCACGGTGTCCACACCGGCCACGGCGGAGCCGGCCGCGGGCACGCAGGCAGAAGCGCCAAGCCTGGGCGGCAAATGAAGCCCAGGCGAGGGAGAGGCATGCCGCACAGCGAGGGCGGAGGCCTGCCGCCCGAGCTCGCGGGGCCTGTCGCCCCGCCGGGCAGGGGCCTCCGCCCAGCGCGAGCGGGCGAGGCCTGTCGCCCCGCGCAGGGCGAGGCCTGCGCCCAGCGCATGCGGCAAGGCCTGTCGCCCCGCGCAGGCGGGGCCTGCCGCGTGCGCAGGCGAGGCCAGCCGCCCAGCGCGCGCGGGCCTGTCGCCCCGCGCAGGCGGGGCCTGCCCCCCCACGCCCCTGGGCGGCACCTGCCGCCCAGCTTGGGCGACACCTGCCGCCCAGACCAGGCGGGGCCTGCCGCCCTCCCAGGCGGCACCCCCCGCCCAGCGTGGGCGGGGCCTGCCGCCCCACCGACAGGGCAGCAGCTGCCGCCCTCCTGGGCGACACCTGCCGCCCAGCCCCCCTCGGCGGCACCTGCCGCTCGGGACCCGAAAATGGCCTATAAATAGGCCATTTTCAATCCAATTTTGGCACACCTTTCTGTATTGACGGACGAATCCTTCTCCCTCTCACGCTCCTTGCGTTTTCTTTACCGCTTTTTGCATTTAATTTAGTTTTTATTGCATTTTTATTGTGATATTTGGACATTAAAAATTAAACAAATTAAAATTAATTAATATTTCCTAAGCGAGGAGCTTAATCCGGAGTTAAGAAGCGGTCGTCGATTAAATCAGGTATGTAAACAAAACTCTGCCTATTTAATTTTAGCACTTCATGCATACTTCTCTTCTACTCTTAATAATTCTACAATTGCATAAATGCATCCACGTCATTATTTTTGGTAAATAAACTGCCTTAATTAATTTGATTAAGCTTAAATGCCCGGTTAATCAATAATCGTGGTATTAAAGTTTAAATCCGACAATATTGGCTAAAAGAGCCTAGTTAATTAATAACTACGGTTCAATTGCCTTATTTCGAACAAATCCGGCTTAAGTCCAATTAATCAATAATTGTGGCTAAAAGCCTTAATCAATCACATTTCGACAATAAATTGTGATTAAGCTCGAACGCCCGATTAATCGATAATCGTGGCATTAAGGCCTAAATCGCACATTTTTGGCAAACTAATTGCCTAAAACAACACATTTTGGCCAAAGGCCTTAAAATCAACCATTTTGGCGACAATCGCCTAAATCGCAAATTTTGGCAACAATTGCCTAAATCAAATCATTTTGGCTAAAAGTCATTAAAATCAACATTTTTGGCAACATGCCTAAAAATCAATCAACATTTTTGGCAAAATGCCTAAACAAAAATCATGCACAAAGCATACACAATCATGCATAAAGCATACACAATCATGCATAAAGCATACACACTTATGCACAAAGCATACACACTCATGCACAAAGCATACACTTATGCACAAAGCATACACACTCATGCACAAAGCATACACAAACATGCACAAAGCATACACACAAAATGCACAAAGCATACACAAAATCATGCACAAAGCATACACACTTATGCACAAAGCATACACACTTATGCACAAAGCATACACACTCATGCACAAAGTATACACCTTCAAAGCCCTTGAAACAAGGCCTATCGAACTACGTTGACTTTGATCTTCCATTCAAACGGAAGTACGTAGGCACGTTCGGGATTTCACCCCGGGTGGCAAGTCAAAATCACTCAAACATTTCATTAATCCATCATTCACCTTGCAAAACATTCATTCATCGGTTAGTTTATCAGCATGACATAGTCTCGGGATCCATCTCGGGTTCGTAGATTGTGCCTTAATCATTGGGATAATTAATCTAGTAACTAGGTTAATTAAAAATGGAGTCGCTTAGGGTTTTTTCCTAGTTTACCCTTAAATAATTAAACAAGGTGGCGACTCACACACATCACGTGTATTTCTTCTCATTCATCATATGCATCACATGCCTATGACATTTGGGGAAGGGGTTCACACATTTGTATAACCATTGTACTACTTATAATTATTTTGATTATAAAGAAGCGTGGGAAAAAGTTTTTAATATTCAAAATCCCACTTATACACATTCTTGGTTGATTTATTTTGACCAAACAACTTTTACTAAAATTGGTAAAGTTCCTAACTGGTTTAAACGATGGTGGCAATTTAAAGGCATTTCTGAGGATATTATGCCCCATGAAATCCATTATTTATTCCAATTCTTTAAAACCCATTATAAACCTACACCTGAAGAAGTACATATACCATCCCTAATGTATTATTGTATGACCTTCTTCACACCCTGGGTTTACCAATGGTATTTTGATTCTCAGTATATTCCGGGAACCCAAATTCCCATGTTAGTCAAACGCCATAAAATTAAATGGTGGGGAGCTTTCAAGAATACCACCACTGAACTTAAAATTGGTCAATGGATTCGCAATAAATTATCCAACCCCATTAAACCTGCTTTAACCTATGCTAGCACATTGGCTATACCCGAAAATCCACAATTTGGGATCCAAAAGGCCCAATGCCAAGCCCGGTTAGCAGCAGCTAAAACTCCTGAGGAGTATAAACTCATTTGTCAAGAAATGTTCGAACAGTTATCAACTGACTCGAACCCCATGGTAAAACCATCCTCCAGTAAAGCACTTGGTGCCTCTTCTTCCAGTAAATCTTCCAAAGCCAGTTGCAAAGGTAAACAAAAGATAAATTGGGCGTCAGTATCATCATCGTCAGATTCTAAATCATCCACAGATAATGATGATGATGTAGAAAGCATTAAATCCGCCATTAAACTTAAAAGCAAAGCAAGTCAAAAGGCTAAAGCTAAAGCAAAGTTAAAGCAAAAGGAAAAGAAGAAAAAACAAGTAAAAGAGAAAGTAAAAAAGAAAAAGCAGGACAGCTCATCGTCCTCTTCTTCATCCTCTTCCTCGGATACTTTGTAAAGAGCATCTTCAACAGTAAAAGGCAAAGGTACAGTGGCCGACAATTCACTGTTCATCCACAGTAAAAGCATGATGGCAGACAAGGTACTGTACATCAATAGTAAAAATTCCATATTTTGTTATTTAAAGAGAGCCTCTCCTCTTTGTGAAGGCATAAGCTTAGATTAGAGATAAAACCCTTACACTGATACTCTCCCTTCTTCCTTCAACTGTTATTGTAAGGATTCAAGGTTCGAAGTTCATTGTAAGTTAAAACCTAGTTTGAGCTTATCATTTAAATTTTGTATATTTAAATTTTGTAATTGAATAAAAGTTTGTTATAAATTGCTACTTATTAAAGCCCGTGTTAATGGCACCTTTCTTCTTCTCCCTCCACACTCTGACTTAATTCTGGGGATCCCAGGTTAAGGTTGCAGGAACCCTAAACCTTTAATTAAAACTAAATTGAATTAAAATTGGTTGAGTTAATTGATAAATATTAAATACTTGAATTGATTATAAGTATGCTCTGTGGATGCAGCTTAGTCTGATCTTCCACATCAAAAATATTGTTTTGATTTTAAATGACATATATTTATATTTTTATAGATCCCATTGATCATAGCATTCTTATTTGTATGTATCTTGACCTTTAGTAAAATTTACTTCAGAACAACATACTGGTAAATTGGCTTTTGTTTAAAACGGTCCTTTGTCCTTTTGTTGGTATCAGAGCCTGCGTTTCGTCACTGTGTCACACAGTGAGAACCCTCCATGGAACGGGACCGTCGTACCCTAGTGGCTCTGATACCAACAAATCCACAAAGCCCCTTCGCGGTGCCCATACACCAGGACTGTGACAACCTGTGATACCTCAGAGCCACTTTTTACACCTGTTGCCTCTCGACAACTACAACCTCACCCCATTTAAGGGCTGATCCGCTAAGGGATCGGATAACCTGGAGGTAAGAGCCTGTGTTTCGTCACTGTGTCACACAGTGAGAACCCTCCATGGAACGGGACCGTCGTACCCTAGTGGCTCTGATACCAACAAAAGGACAAAGGACCGTTTTAAACAAAAGCCAATTTACCAGTATGTTGATTCTGAAGTAAATTTTACTAAAGGTCAAGATACATACAAATAAGAATGCTATGATCAATGGGATCTATAAAAATATAAATATATGTCATTTAAAATCAAAACAATATTTCTGATGTGGAAGATCATACTAAGCTGCATCCACAGAGCATACTTATAATCAATTCAAGTATTTAATATTTATCAATTAACTCAACCAATTTTAATTCAATTTAGTTTTAATTAAAGGTTTAGGGTTCCTGCAACCTTAACCTGGGATCCCCAGAATTAAGTCAGAGTGTGGAGGGAGAAGAAGAAAGGTGCCGTTAACACGGGCTTTAATAAGTACCAATTTATAACAAACTTTTATTTAATTACAAAATTTAAATATACAAAATTTAAATGATAAGCTCAAACTAGGTTTTAACTTACAATGAACTTCGAACCTTGAATCCTTACAATAACAGTTGAAGGAAGAAGGGAGAGTATCAGTGTAAGGGTTTTATCTCTAATCTAAGCTTATGCCTTCACAAAGAGGAGAGGCTCTCTTTAAATAACAAAATATGGAATTTTTACTATTGATGTACAGTACCTTGTCTGCCATCATGCTTTTACTGTGGATGAACAGTGAATTGTCGGCCACTGTACCTTTGCCTTTTACTGTTGAAGATGCTCTTTACAAAGTATCCGAGGAAGAGGATGAAAAAGAGGACGATGAGCTGTCCTGCTTTTTCTTTTTTACTTTCTCTTTTACTTGTTTTTTCTTCTTTTCCTTTTGCTTTAACTTTGCTTTAGCTTTAGCCTTTTGACTTGCTTTGCTTTTAAGTTTAATGGCGGATTTAATGCTTTCTACATCATCATCATTATCCGTGGATGATTTAGAATCTGACGATGATGATACTGACGCCCAATTTATCTTTTGTTTACCTTTGCAACTGGCTTTGGAAGATTTACTGGAAGAAGAGGCACCAAGTGCTTTACTGGAGGATGGTTTTACCATGGGGTTCGAGTCAGTTGATAACTGTTCGAACATTTCTTGACAAATGAGTTTATACTCCTCAGGAGTTTTAGCTGCTGCTAACCGGGCTTGGCATTGGGCCTTTTGGATCCCAAATTGTGGATTTTCGGGTATAGCCAATGTGCTAGCATAGGTTAAAGCAGGTTTAATGGGGTTGGATAATTTATTGCGAATCCATTGACCAATTTTAAGTTCAGTGGTGGTATTCTTGAAAGCTCCCCACCATTTAATTTTATGGCGTTTGACTAACATGGGAATTCAGGTTCCCGGAATATACTGAGAATCAAAATACCATTGGTAAACCCAGGGTGTGAAGAAGGTCATACAATAATACATTAGGGATGGTATATGTACTTCTTCAGGTGTAGGTTTATAATGGGTTTTAAAGAATTGGAATAAATAATGGATTTCATGGGGCATAATATCCTCAGAAATGCCTTTAAATTGCCACCATCATTTAAACCAGTTAGGAACTTTACCAATTTTAGTAAAAGTTGTTTCGTCAAAATAAATCAACCAAGAATGTGTATAAGTGGGATTTTGAATATTAAAAACTTTTTCCCACGCTTCTTTATAATCAAAATAATTATAAGTAGTACAATGGTTATACAAATGTTTAAATTTTACTGGAGTACAAAGAGAAGATACGGGCCAATCCTTAGGATGGATGACGCGTTTTATTTGTATAGAAGAGTAAGAGATTATATTTTTAATATTTTTATCAAAAGTATGCTTAATTTTTACTGATCCAGAATCAATCAAAATGTTACTATAATATTCCTGAGGTTTAGAAAAATCAGTTGGCATAAAATACCAATTCTTAGGATAAAAAGATTTTACTATTTGCCAAGGATTGATATGATTATATCCATCCTCTATTTCTATTTCAAAATCATACATTGGTTTAGAAAACCATTTATAAATATTATTAGATTGGATTTTTGGCAAATCCACAGCTATCAACGGATTTGATAATTCTTTACCGCCTACCGTTTGAGACGGAATAGCCGTATCATGAGCGGATACGATCGCTTTACATTGAGAAGACATACCTGTATCCTCCGCTGAAGAGGATGCCATAGACTGTAAGGCTTTAATAATTTCTGGAGATTGAGAGAGTTCCTCAATCCATTTTTTAAGGTCTTTACTGGGGGTAGGTTTAGTGTTTAAGGTTTTACAAAGGTCTTCAGAGTGCTCAGAAAGAGCTTTACTAGGTGAGGCAGATTCCTCTTTAGGTTCTTTTCTTTTCTCTTTATCTTTCCTTCGACCCATTATTCTGTAAGAATTCGCGGGTTAGAAAGTCCGGAATATTATTTTTAGTACCAGGAATAAATTCAATATCAAAATCAAAAACGCTTAATAATGCTTGCCATCTTGCAAAAATTTGTTTAGAGGCAAGATTTTTAACATCTTTTTGTAAAACATCTTTAGCAGATTTACAATCAATACGTAATAAAAATTTTTGATTTAAAAGATCAGATTGAAATTTATTTATACATATGACAATACTTAAAATTTCCTTTTTAATAGTAGAATAATTAATTTGAGCGGGAGTCCAATGACCCGAAGTGTATTGGATAATTCGCTCTTTATCAGATAATCTTTGTTTTAAAACACCACCATATCCGATATCAGAAGCATCAGTTTCAACTATTTTAAATGCTGTCGGATTAGGAATATATAAATAAGGTATTTCTTTTACTAAGATTTTTATTTGTTTAACTAACTGAGTATGCTTATCCGTCCAAGGACTAGCATCTTTTCTTAGTCTATCATGTAATGGTTTTATCAAACAATTTAGATTAGGGTAAAAATCAATTACATAGTTTAAACAACCAAGAAATCGTTGTAGTTGGAGTTTGTTAGTAATTTCATCTGGAAATTTTTCTCCAAAAACAAGTGTTCTTTCTATAGGTTGGATTAGACCTTGCTCTATGTAGTGACCTAAAAATCTTGTTTTAGTGTTGAATAAATCCATTTTAGTTTTACTTAATGCCAAACCATTTTTTTCAATGATCATACAAAATGTTTTTAAATGTTTAAAATGATCATCAAGGGTAGTACTAAAAATAAGTACATCATCAATATAAACAATACAAAATTTAGAATAAGGGTTGAAAATATCATTCATGATCCTCTGAAATTCAGAAGGAGCATTCTTTAAACCAAAAGGCATTACATTCCATTCATATTGACCAAATGGAACTGTAAATGTTGTTTTATATCTGTCTTTAGGGGCAATTTGAATTTGCCAATAACCAGATTTCATATCAAATTTACTAAAAATATTAGCATTGTATAATTTCTTTAAAAGATCTTTTTTATTAGGAATTGGATATCTAATCCATTTTAAAGCTGTATTCAAAGGTTTATAATTTATTATTAATCTGGGAACACCACGTTCTATTTCAGCATTTTTATTTACATAAAAGGCTACACAAGACCATGGGCTTCTAGATTTAGCAATTAATTTTTTATTAAGCAAGTCTTGAATTTCATTTTTACAATGCTCTATCAATTCAGGATTCATCTGAATTGGTCTAGCTTTAGTTTTAATAGTTCTTTCATCAAAGTTATGTTCATATGGCAAATCAACAACATGCTGTTTACGATTCCAAAATGCATTAGGATGATCAGCACAAAGTTTATTTTCCATATATTCTTTTAAATTTTTGATTTTATGTTGTATAATTTCAGTTGCTAATTGCGTTTTGATTCTGTTTAAACACACATTATTTTTTATATCTTTTAAATCTTCTTCTTTAGATTTTATCAAAGAATTAATTTCTAATATTTTAATCGAATGGGCTTTTAATAAATTTAATTGCTTCTTTTTAGGTTTTTCTGTGAATTCTAACCTGGCTTTACTATTTCTTATTTTAAATTTAATACAATCTTCTTTAACTGAATATGGTGTTATTAGGTTTATGAAAGGAGTTCCTAATATTACCATATAATTTATTTGAGGTGATAGTAAAAATACTGTATTTATTTCTAAATCTTGATTTACTATCATTGCATCGGTTTTACCAATAATTTTTAATTTAGATTTATTTGCTGTACTTAACTTTTCATTAGTTGTTGACTAATATCGTTTAGGTATTATATCTGATTTTATGCAATTTAAATCTGCACCTGTATCAAACAATGCAATAGCCTCTATAAAAAAATCATTTATTTTAATGTTTATTTTTACCAAATATTTTCTTGATGTTATTTCCTGTAATAAATTTAGGAAATTATTGTCTATGTCTTCATCCAATTGGTTTATTTCCTCTTTTATATCATTTTCTGGTTCTTCAGAAAAGGAACTAGAAACTAATTGGGATTCTAATAATTTTATGAGTTTATCGTGGAGTTGAAATTGTCTTTTTAATTCACTTACTTCATGCTTTAGAATCTAACTTCTTTTTGTAATTCTTTATTGGAGATTTCTACTTCTATTTTCTTATTTTTATGTTTATTTAGTATAGTGGTTAAATCATAAGTATTATGTTCAAGTTTAGGAGTTATATCGGCTTTTACTGGTTTTTCTTCTTCGAAGCTCTTGATTAGTTTTTGAAGGAGTTTAGCCTTAGTTTCTTTATCTTCTAAAGTATTTACTATTTCTAGTAAAGTACTTTGATCTTTAGTTAACATATTGATAGAATGTTCAGATGAACTAGTTGTTGAATCTAATTCATCAATTTGATTGTCACTTTCTATAACTTCAGAGTCTGAAGTATCAGAATCAAGATATAGTTCGTGAATTTTATTTAACACTTCATCCTCTAAATGTAGTTCAATCAATTTTTTATTAAATTTACAAAATTTAGATGTATGACCTTTTTTACCACAATTGTAACAAGTTAAATCTTTAAAAGAAGTTTTACTTGAAGATTTATATGGCTGTTTTCTTTTTTGTTTGTTAGTGGGTTTAGATTTTTCTTTATGATAAAATTTATCTTTACTCGGTGTAGACCTATATTGCTTTCTATATTCTTTATTTTTATAATGTTTTTTAGTTTTAGGTGTTCTTGAACACTGTCCATTGCACCTTTGAGAAGTTGTTATACTATAATCAAACTGTTTACAAAATGATCCTAGTTCTTTTTTAGTTTTATGCATTTCATATTTTAATGTTCTTTGAAGTTTTAAATCTTGACAGATTTGTAAACCTTCTTTTTGTATTATACTAATTAACTGTCCATAAGTTAATTTACTATAAGGCATAGGTTGACTATATTGTTGTTTAATATAATTTCTAACTTTTTCACCCAAAAAATAAGGTAAGCCAGCCAAGAACTTTTCTTTCCAAAAGCCTTGATTGGAATCTTCTCTTAACATTAAACGAGTGAGGAAAGTGGTTTTATAATTTTGAAAATCACTTAATTGTTTACATTTAAGATTACTTAATAATTCTGCGTTTTTATCTTTTAAATGAGACGGATCTCCTATAAAGTGTAATGAAATAGTGAGAATTAAAGATAACACAGCATCCTGAATTACTTCACCATTCTCATCATATATAGGTTCTCCTTCATCATTTACTTGAATTGAATTTAATATCTCTAAATGTTGTTGGTCAGTTAGGTGATAATCCCACCAACCTTTTAATTGGCCTGTGAATCCTGCTATAATAATCTTTGCTATAGCTCTATCTGAAATAATAGATTGAGTTTTATATGCATTAGCAGCCATAGTCATTTGCTGTAGAATACTTAATATATTATATTCAGAAAGTCCATCTATATTCCATTCATATATTGTTGTTGCATTATATTTAAATTGAGATATAGTATTAGGTTTATCAATTATTCCTAGGTCTGGTGCCCTATTTACTATTTCTCTATGTGTTATAGGATTTATTTCAAATTTTTTAATATCTTCTGAGTCAGGTTCACTATCCTCAGAATTAGTGTTTTCTTCTAAGAGGTTTATATTGCTTGAAGCTTGAGGGGTGTCTGGAGCTACTTGCTGAGTAGTCTCAGAACGAACCTCAATTTTACTTAACTGATCTTTTAATTTATTTACAAATTCGTTTTTACTAGACTGTGAAATTTGATAAGGTTTAAAGATATGAGATTTAATCTTATCTTTACCTTTTACATTTTCCTTTACAATTGATTTATCTTCTAGTATATTCTCAATTCTTTTTAATTGTGTATTTAGACAAATTAGACTAGCATTACTAAAATTATTTTGTTCAATTACTTTTTTATTTGCATCATTTTCTTGAGCAATTTTATATGGTGCACAGATAATTTCATTATCTTGATATTTTAATTTACTAATGGTTTTAGGAGGAAAATCACTTTTTATTGTTTGTTCATTTACTATCCACTCTGGTCTTTCATCTCGAATAGTTATTGGATTTACACTTTTATCAGATTTATTTTCTTTAATTAATTTATACCAATCAAAGAATTTAATATCAGTTTGGGTATTTAATTTATATTCTAAATATTCATATTTCAATTCTTCAAAAGTATATGTTTTTAATATCTTTTTCATTTTAATTAAATTTTTTGTTTTAGATATTTCTTTTATTAAACTTTTTTCAATATCATCTTTACTAAGAACATTTAATTCCCTGTTTATATCACTAATATTTTCAGTTATAGCTGAGGCTGTTGGTGATTCTGGAGATGCATTTACTAAATTGGATTGTTGGTTTAAGTAATTATCAACAGGATTATAAACTGCCTGTGGAATAGAATTACTATAATCAACACCTTTCATTTTAAGAGATTGATTTAAATTTGGTATGTCTGAGGTAGAATACCTCGGTTTTACTAAAGTTTGAATGATTGGTTTAGGCTCATTTTCTTTATATTTTGCATAAATAATAGAAGGTATAGATGAAGTAGGTTTATCATTTTCATCTGTGGTTACAGAGGAAGATGACCCTGTATACCTCATACTTTGACTTCTATTGAATTTTAATGTAACTTTACCATCTTCAAATTGTTCAATTTTTTGTAAATTTATATTTGGTTTTACTTTTTCTGTGACTGGAGGAGGTACAACCCCTTCCAAAATCCATTCATCGGGTAGTGTGATGTCTTTCCATTGAATGGTTTTAGGTATTTCTGATACCATAGTATATATATATATATATATATCACGACCCGTTTCCATAGGCCGAACCGGCATTAGGGCCTAGGTAAGCTTAAAGCTCTTGAGGCCCGTAGTAAGTCTGAAACACTAAAATTTACTATCTCAATATAAATTTCAAACATTCAGCCCATATTACTATGAAAAATAAACCTCAAGATTTTTATTATACCTTAACCCAAATTTACCATCTTCAACATTCCACAGTTCGAGCCCAATTTACAATACATCACATTTATAATATGGGCTCATAGAATAATTTCATCTATGTTAATACATGACTAATTGTATGTAAATTCTACAACTGCGGAGTTCACTAAGAGATATATACAGATAAGTTTTCGGACATTTATCTATTTAATGAATCAATACTAAAATTAGAGAATTCTTTTCTAACAATGAAGGAAGTAGAGCTTTAGCTGGGATTTTGGGAAAAGCTATTTCCTGAAAGATTAAACAAATAGATGTGAGTTTATTAATAAATAATAATTATTGCACAACACATGCATTCACACGAATATGTAAATAATTAAATCTAGTCATCCGACTAGTTATATGATCATGCGGGCAGTCACACAAATGGCACAACAATAGCACTCGCAATTATTAACATCACATAATCACATCACATGGAAATACGTCTGTGGCGTCACCAAACCCCCAATGAACCATCCTCACACATGGCCCACCCTCTCATAACGTGTGCACCAAGGAGATGATCCCCATATATGGCCGACTGGTCTAATCCTCACTTGACCAACCCTCTCATTGTTTTTTCATTCTCTGTTTTCTTTTCCATACCAACAGGAGGCCAACCTGTGGTTATCCATATTATTCATATCATATCATCAGGTGCACACGGGGGGCACTGATCTCCTATACGACCAACAGTCTCGCAGACCACCATCACAAACTCATGGTTATCCACTTCATTCCAACTCCACACAAACATGGCAAAACATTGTCACATCACAACTAATCAAGCATTACAATTAAAAGCAGACATATTGATCAATTAAACATCGTAATGCAATGCACAATTAGACATCCATACTCAAATGCAAATAAATAAATAAATAGTATTAACAATAAACAACAATGATAAAATAAATAATAATAATAAACAATAATAATGAAAATAATTGAATAATTAAATGAATAATAATGAAATAATTAGAGCACTTTATTCATTATGTATCAAGTTATAGAATTAATCTAAATAAACCTATTAACTTAATTGTTATGTTTGATAAGCCTAGATTCTATCGAGATTTTGGCAGAACCTCCCTTAAAATTTGATTAAACCACAACTCAACAATAAACTCTCAAAGTCCATCCTTCAGGCAATCCAAAGCAACTAATCCTATCAAACCATTATTCATTCATTCAATCATTTATTCAAATCACACAGCCCATCCGTCGGGCAATTAATCAAATCAAGTACCCATCCTCCTTAAACATCAGTATTAACACCCAACTATCTCAGCCATAAGTTTATAAATATAGCGACTTTCAACCTGTTCCAACAATACTCATATAAGATTATTTGTTAAATCATAAACTGACCAAATTAATAACTTTATGGTAACTAATTTGTTAAGCTGTTAAAACTTACTTTAGCAATAACTAATTATATCTACTACCTAATTAAATTTGATTATTATGTCAATATTGAAACTGGTTAGGCCTCCCGAACCTTAATTTATCAAAATTTTGCATCTAACCATAAGCCGACTAAAAGTCATCTTACTTTTCTTATGCACAACCATCTAGTTTTAGACTAATGATCATCTAATTAACTAATTAATTAATTCTAATTTATCTCCTCCTCAAATAACCTAATTATAATATTAATTCATGTAGTTTATTTAACAATGTTTAAAAATTAATTTGTAACTACATTATACCAGTTAACTAATTCCTAGCAAGGATTATAGTTGATTAATTATTTATGCAAATTCAATTTAATCAATTAATAGTTTTAAATTCGAAGTTTATAATACAAATCAGAAAATAGGTCCTAAGACATACCGATCGAAATTCGGGTGACGATTCCAGAATCCACGTGAGGAGAGGAAGATTGTGTCTCTTGGTACCTCGCCGAAGTGTCGCCAGATCGCCGCCAGCGTGCACGGTGGCCGAAAAAATTAAAGCCGCCTAGAATTGACCATTCTTCACGTCACCCCACTCAAATTTCATCGAGGAATCCATTTTTGATGTCAGTTGTGCGAGGTTGGTCCTCCATCTGGCTGGAATGGCCCCGACAGTAGCTTGGTGCCGCCATTAATTGTGGTTTCGCCATTTTTCATTAGATGTTTGATGTATCGGAGGGCAAATGTTCGTGTGGATGAGAGGAGTCGATTGAGACCACCCCCAGCACTTGAAGTCGATGAAAATGACGAGATTTCGCCAGAGAACTCCATCGCACGGTGGCCAACCTTCCAGTCGTGATCTCTCTCGATTCCAACCCTTATCGCGCGAACCAAGACCACAGAGGAGTTCATTTCGACGAGAGGATCAAGATGGAATGCTCGTGTGCCGAATTCCGCGGCCGGTGGCCGAAGATCGCAATGAACCAGGGAGAAGAGGCTGTCGCGCGAGAGTAAGAAGAAGAAGAGAGGAAGAAAAAAGTAAATAAGTCGGTTTCTAGATCATTTCGATTCGATTAATCGGTTTGGTCTGATTCAACGATTTGACTCAATTCGCTTGGTTTATGGATTTTTCACTGATTTTTGAAAAATCAAGTTGGTTTCCATGTTCGGTTTGATTTATTTTTAATTATTTTTGTTAGATTCTATAACATTTCCTTGATTTGTTCAATAAGAATAATAATAATAATCATGATATTTGATTTTAAGTTATTTAATTTATATAGTAGTCACACACACACAAATATATATATTTATAAGAAATTAATAATTAGAGCTCCAAATATATATATATATATATATATATATAATTTTCTAAGGGTTCTTAACTCGGTAATTCCGATAATGTGTTTGGGCTTGAGCCCAACTCCGTAAACTTAGGCTCAAATCAGAATTAAACAGTATTTGCAGTCCAGACAGTCAAAAATTCAGATTTTTTATTTAATAAAAATTCAAAAGTTTCGAAAATAAAAATTAAGAATTATTAACAAGAATTATTAACATAAAGCTTTTGTCAATTTGAAATTATTGAGTTTGCAATCGTGTCTTCTTCTTGTGGTAAGTATCCTAAAAGATTTTTAATTTTAATAATTGATTAAAAATATTATTAAGGATAATTTAATCTTATTCTAATTAGGAAATTGTTAATTTATTGATATTTTATTGGTTGATTAAAATATCATTAAAAATAATTTAATCCATTCTAATTAGAAAAATTTTAATTTTAGTATTTGATTAAAATTATATAATAATCTTTAATTAAATTAGTTATATTAGTTTCCTTAATCAGATTATTCTATCTAATTAACAAATCTTGTTTGTTTCGCTAGGTTCTACAAATAAATTAGAATGGCATAGTTTTAACTTTCTAAGATTACAACCTAAACTGAGATATTTCCTCTTATTTCTAGTAGAAGGAGGATTGTAGCAACGAAATACTTTTAAGTTTCTAAACTTATAACTTAAATTGAATTTTATTAATTAATAGGATTTCATTCTTCTTTCATTGCTAAGAGTTGGGAAAGGGTTCCACAAATAGATTAACAATGGAATTTTTATCTGTGCTAAAGTTATAACCACAAATTGATAACCTATTTGGCATCTTTTCTTTTTTCTTCCTTCTTTTATCTTATATTTTACCTGTAAGATTCATATTTGTTAAGATAATATATATATATATATATATATATATATATATATATATATATATATATATATTTTAGTTTCAAATATTTCAATAGAAGTAAGATAACTGGAAATTTCAATATTCAAAATATAATATAATAGTAAATTATAATTTTTTTCTATGTATAGGAATTCTAAATTTTGTTTATATTTTATTTGTCGATTAACAATATCATTATTGATAATTTAGTCTCATCTTATTTAGAAAATTTTTAATTTTATTGGTTGATTAAAATTATATAATAATTTTAATTAGATTGGTTAATACTATTCAACTAAACATATAAAATTAGAAAATATAAAAATAGAAAATCAAAAAATTTTTTATAACCTTACCCTAAAATAAAAATCAATTATCAAATTAAGTTGAAAATTCAGTTAAGAAACACAAAGTATATGTCAAAATATTTTAACTCAATTGATAGAAAACTATATAAATTTACTTTATATTAATTTAAATTGCTAAAAAGATTTAAAATAGTTCAAATAAAATTATTAATAAAATAATTAAATGATTAAATAATAAATGATAAATGGGTATCTATGATTAACTGAGATATGTTAATTAATTCTTATAATATACAATTCTAAAAAATAATAAAAATAATTCGATTAAAAGAATTAAAAAATCGGTACTTATTATATAATTTTTTTATTGTACTTCCAACAGTTGAACATAAGATGTATGAGTGATATCTTAATTATGAATAATTTTATTTTTAATATAACTCAATTAGGAATCTTATTAAAATACCAATTTATTATAGACTATCAATATAAATGTTCAATACTTATATAAAAAATCACCATAACAATTTTATTTTTCTTTGGCTATAAGGTTTATTTTTTCATTCAATTTTAATTTTTTTTACACTATTCATTCATTTTGTCTATATACATATTATAATATTTACGGTAAAATGTTGACTAAAAAACATCTAATTGATATACTTATTTTTTTATTCAGCAATTTATTATCATTTTTATTACATTATAGAAAAACCAATAAACTATATTTAAAAAAAAGGATAAATATGACGAGTTTTAACGTGCAAATTACGTTCTTAAAAATTATTATATTATTATTAATAATTTATATAATAATATAATGAAATAAAATATAATTAGACACAATAAGATAATAATCGTAAAAATTTAAAATTTTGAAATATTTAATTATCTATATTTATTTGTCTATTAAAAAAAGTAAAAATAACATCCAATCAAATTATAGAAATATTATATATATTTTTAGGTTAAAATTTTTTAATTGGTTAAAACTAAAGTTATTTTATGATATATTAAATTTCACAAGGTAATATCAGTAATCTCGTTATTTCCTGAGCATTCCCACTTTTATAGATAGATAGATAAATTATAGATTATAGATAATAATAAGAATAATAACTTAATAATAAGAATAATAACTTATTTTACCATCAAAACCACGTAGTTTTGATGTGTGAGGTTTAAATGAATCCACAAAGAAAACTACGTCGTTTTGCACAAAGAAAACAAAACCCTCTCAAAACCTCTTATTCTATGCGCCGCTGGTTCTCTGCTTCAACGGTTCTTCTACCCATTCAGTCTTATTGTCCGACCTTCCCGTCGCTCCGTGCGTAGCCGTCGCCTCCGCAGCAGTCCTGCTCTTCAACCATAGTACCAGTGCCAGGTTCCTCCATTTCCATTCTTGATTTTTTTTATTTTGTTTTCCATTTATTTTTTCGTTCTCCTTCGTCCTTTTTTCTTTTTCTTTTTCTTTTTTTTATATAAATACATATACATAGACAAAGAGGAAACTGAATATATTATTGAATTAATTTGTGGGTTCAGCCGACAAATATATGTTTAATGTTTTATTTTTTTATTTGTGGTTTTTGTGCATGTTTAAGCCAATTAATTTCTTGATAATTTATATATTAAAAGGCAAAAGGATGGTTAATATGAGCCAAATCATGGCTATATAATTGAAATCTGACATGGTCGGTTTGTTAATTCAAAGTTTGATTTGTTAATAATGATTAATATTGTGCAGAGAAGCTGAGATGGTCAAAGAAACCATCTTGTTCTCTGTATTGAACTCGACTTAATTAAATCTAAGGAACATGTAATCTTGATGATTGCTTTTTTTTCTTTGTTATTGTCTCTAAATTCGGCTGTAACTAGTTTAATTTGCTAGTGTACACTGTTGCTTTTTATTTTTAGTTTTTTATTTTTTAAATTAGGAAAAAATGTGCTGTATAATAATTTATTTGTCATACTTTTCTTGTATGATAATTTCACTATTTATTTGTTATTTTGTCTAAACTGAGTTACTTTAGACTATGAGAATGAGATTATTTCTTTTTGATTTACATTGTTGTTGGTTTTCCTTTTCTATTTACTAATGTTAAATATTTTAAATATATTGTATCTAAACTTAGATTTTATTTTGTAGGATATAATGTCAACATTTGAGAGTATAGATTGCAAAGATAGTAGCAAAAATGATACCAATATGTCAACACCTTCTTATTCTATGATAATTTATTATAGTTTATCATGTTTTAATTGATTTTTAGTTTGTTATTGTTATTATTGTTATTGAATTTTAGTAGATTTTTTATTGTCAAATTATTTGATTGAGATATTGGTTAGATTGTCTGCATTATTTATTTAGGATGAATTTTAATTCTTTTGTTCTATTCTAATATTACTAGTACTGTTGTTTTAGAATATTAGGTTGAATTTTAATGCATTTTTTATATATTTTTTGTTCCATTATCGGGTTCGGATTGAGGTTCTAAGCGGGTTCGGGTTTCATGGATTGAATGAATTTGTGATTAAATGGGTATTTAAATGGGTTCAAGCAGTATGCGTGTAATTCTAAACGGATTCGGGTACTTAAATTAACAATCGGGTTCGGGTTTGGTTAGTTTATTTCTAGTGCACTACCATCCCTAGTTTTCTCTATACCTCGCCGCAATCTGCTTCCAAGTATCCTGGATTCACTAATAGTTCAGCTTCAGTTTTGTCTTTGGTCATATTTAACATTCAGTCGAATAGTTCCATTTCCTTTCATTTTTTTTTTCCAATTATTAAGTAGTTAATCTAATTCAATTGGTTTTTAGGGTTTTCTTGTTGAGTTGCTCGCATGGCTATAGATAGTGGCAACAAAGACCAGTCGCATAAGCCTCATCGGCTTCGCCAATCAGGTCCTAAGAAGAAATCAAAATCTGATAAAAAGAAGAAGCCGCATGACGACTCAAAGGAGGAAAATAGGAAAAACCCTAAGGTTGTTTATTTATTTATTATTCATTCTGTTTTCCTATTGTTGTTGCTATAGAAGAATTCAATTATAATGGAAGAGTGTGCAAATTTATTTATTTTTTTATATTAGGATATTTCTGTTTGTTTGTGTTGCTTAGGCATTTGCTTTTACATCAACTGTTAAAGCCAAGCGTTTGCAGTCACGAGCTGTAGAGAAAGAGCAGCGCAGGCTTCATGTGCCTGTTATTGACCGCTCTTATGGTGAACCTCCTCCTTACGTTGTTGTAGTTCATGGACCACCTAAGGTATGTATGAGATGAAGTGATTATAGTGATTTGGATGTGAGTTTTGATATTTTTCTTTAAAAATCTTAAAACCACTTGTTCAGTTTAAAATTTTGGAATTAGCGAATGCCATGGGTTGTGAGTTAGTGATGGTTTGTTTGAATGGTCTTCACATGATTCTTAATTAGTATTATATTATGAAGGAATTCAATTGCATGATTGCAGTTAGTCATTATTCATATATCTAAATTTACTATATGTTATAGTGTGATGCCTTTATTACTCATTTATTGGGTTCTAATTTTGATGGCAGGTTGGCAAGTCTCTGTTGATAAAATGTCTTGTAAAACATTATACGAAGCATAATTTGCCGGAGGTTCAAGGCCCGATGACCATTGTGTCAGGTTTTATTTGTTTACCTTTAATTACTCGGGTGAAACTTGAAAGGTTATTTATCAGTAGTTTGGTTTGAAGCTTGTTTTTGTAACATGTGAAATTTATGAAATATGATAGGTAAGCAAAGGAGAGTTCAGTTTGTGGAGTGTCCAAATGACATCAATGGCATGATTGATGCTGCAAAATTTGCTGATCTAGCTTTGCTGTTGATAGATGGAAGCTATGGCTTTGAAATGGTGAGATATTTAGTCTATGATGTCTGTTCTTGTTTTAACTATTTGGTACACTTGATAATTAAGGTCCTTTCAACTGTAAATTTTGATGTTTGCTTGAGTAAACTGATGAAATAACAGGGGTAAGCAGTCTGCATTTGTAACAAAATTTGTTGTAAACCGAAGTCAATCTTTAAATTTTCTTATTCATCTTTCAGATTTAAAATATTTTGCAAATTAATCTTTAGTTTACTTCATCAGATTGTGCAAGTTAATCTTCATCATTAAATCCTTGAAAAATACCGGCTTAGATTCTTAATATTTTGCGTACGTGTGATATTGCTAACTTATGGTTTTTCTGGTGGGGCTTCTCAGTTTCTTTCAGTCTCCTTGACTTTGTTATGTACCATTTGGGAAAGAAAAGATAAAGAATATTTATTCATGACCAGTTAGAAAGCAAGGATTTTGGTCATCTCTATCTATTTTCTCTTGCAGGAGACCTTTGAATTTCTCAATATTTTGCACGTTCATGGATTCCCAAAGGTTATGGGAGTTCTTACTCATCTTGATAAATTCAAGGATGTGAAGAAACTTAAGAAAACAAAACAGAGACTCAAGCACCGTTTCTGGACAGAAATATATGCTGGAGCAAAGTTGTTCTATCTGTCTGGTCTTATACATGGAAAGTAAGTATCTCATTTATACACCACTGACATGTGAAAATTTACATTGTATGTATTGGTAGTTATGAAGATTATTGTTCCAATTCTCTTTATCTGAATAACAGGTACCCTAAGCGAGAGGTCCACAATCTTGCACGGTTTATTTCTGTTATGAAGTTTCAGCCGTTATCGTGGCGAACTTCTCACCCATATGTTTTAGTTGATCGTTTTGAAGATGTAACTCCCCGTGAACGAGTGCTTATGAACAATAAATGTGACCGAGATGTCACACTTTATGGTTATTTGCGGGGTTGTAATTTGAAAAGGGGGACAAAGGTACATTCTTCATTGCTAAGTCATTCACAAGCACCAATTATGCTAAATTTGTTGGAGCCAAAAGTGAAAACCGGAGTTTATTATTTGCATTTGTGTTTTTCTGTTTGTATTTTTTGGGGGTTTTAGATTGTCGGTCATATATCAACCATTGAGAATTTAAACTGCCTACCTATGACCTGATTTCAAATTTCTATTATAAAAAGTCCATTTGTAGTCTAATCCAGACATGGATCAGTATGTTCTAGACACAGAGAGCTGTATTTCTTCTTCTTCATATCCTTATAGGAAATTTATGATACGAAAATATATGAATCTTAGGCAGATTGTTGAAGATGGAATGATAAGTTTGAAACCATGACATCTGGGACTTTTGGAAAAAGAGCTGAACTGCCAAAATAATTTCAGGAAGCAAGACAATAAGTTTTTCATATTTCTTTTGTTCCAGGCCATATAGCTAAAATGTATTTTTGAATAGCTACAACGTGTTTCATATAGCTAAAACGCGTATTCGTGTGGATCTTTTATCTTAAAATTTTACTTCTATAATCAGGTGCATATTGCTGGTGTTGGTGATTATAGCTTGGCTGGTGTTACAGCCTTAGCCGACCCTTGTCCTCTACCATCAGCTGCCAAAAAGAAGGGCTTGAGAGATAAGGAAAAACTATTTTATGGACCCATGTCTGGCATTGGGGAGCTGCTGTATGACAAGGATGCTGTTTTCATAACCTTGAACGATCACCTTGTTCAGTTCTCTAAAGCTGATGATGAAAATGGGGCAACAAAATGCAAAGGTAGGTTAGCAATTTGCTACTATGTTCTTACATCTTTATCTTTTTCCTGTACATTTCATTTGCAATACTTCAACTCTCTCTCCTTTCATTCTGCAGACATATGTCTACTTAACTGAGAGTTATATTATTCAATTGTGTGCATATTGTGTTTGGATCATATTGCGTTTAGTATGGTAGGGCGTGAGGCAAATATGCAGTCCTATCTTCTTTTTGCAAATTCCATTTTTTGAGAGTTTTCCTGTCTTGCAGGAAAGGACCAAGATGTGGGTGAGGTTTTGGTGAAATCACTACAGAACACAAAATATTCAATTGATGAGAAGTTGGAGAATAGCTTCATCAATCTTTTCAGTAGGAATCTTACATCAGAAACTCAAAATGATGTAAATGTTAATAATGAGAAGCAGAGTTATGATATAGAGCCTTTGAAGCAGGATAAGCTTTTGGAACAAATTGAACCTGATATATTTAGAGAAGGAAGTGATACTGAAGATCTGGATGATTCAGAATCTTCTGATCAAGATGGAATGGCTGAAATAGATGCTTCAGTACATGATGAAGACAGCGGATCTGATGATGAGCATGGTGAACCATCGAATCATCAAGCTAATCTTAAAGATCACATGAAGGAACAAATTGAGTTTCATGGTGGAAGACTCAGGAGAAAAGCTATATTTAGAGACGCCATTGATGATAAGGATCTGAAGGTAATAATTGCTGTTATTGGTTATGTTTCTTGGAGGAACTGTGTTCCAAAAAAGAAGTGCTAATATTTTTCCCCTATTCTTAATGTGTGTAAACAATTGCCTGTGCTTTGTTGAACATAAATATGTGTGGGTAATATCATTAGTTTGCTTTGAGATAACATGTACCCCTTTCATTTGTTGTATTGCGTGGATTACTACTCTATTCTGCAATGGAATGTGGTGTGGCCATTTCTTTTCTTTTCATTTTTTTTCCATTCTTTTGAATGTTACAACCAAAATGAATCATAAAAGGTAAATCTTTCTCCAATGTCTGACATTGCTTTTTGCTTAATTTACAGCTAAATGCTCATTTGTGCTTTTTTGGACCGTTGATTGTTAGAGCAGCCATAGAGACTAGCTTAGTCTTTTTCATTTGTCAAAAAAGAAAAAACTGTGAAGGGGTCAATGCTCTTTATAGTTTTCAGACTATCCCTGTGATTTCTTCTGTCCTTTGGGTTGTTGATATTTGTAAAGTGACGTGTTGCAACATAATAGAGTGCAGATAGTAGCATCTTTATTTTATTATGGAATGCTAATCTTATTCACCACTTTAGGACTCCGATGATGGGAGTGAAGATGATGATGATGATATGGATAATCAATCATATTCTGGTTCAGATGGTTTGGGGGAAGATGAAGAGGATGAAGAAGCAGATGGTAATTTTTTCTTATGAGGAATTTTTTCTAGTAATGTATTCATAGGTTCTGTGTTATGAACTCTAGTTCACTCGATGTGAAAACAGTGTAGGATGAAGATATTTAGTACAGTAACAAAAGCATTCCAGTAAATTTGTTGAGAGTAACTATTGAAATAGTGCTTAGTCATTTGATGGGATTAATTTCTTCCCCTAAGAGAATTTCATTAAATTTATAATATTTTTTATACATTGCTTTCTTAGAGGATAGCCTGGGCAACTTATCGAAGTGGAAAAAGTCTTTGGTTGAAAGGACTATCTCAAGAAAAAATATTAATCTAATGCAACTTGTGTATGGGATTTCTGCATCAACGACTACCGTTAATGAGAAGCAGGAAATTGGCGATGACGAGGAAAGTGATGGAGATGACTTTTTCAAGCCAAAAGGGGAAGGAAATAAGGTTTGAAACATTACTTGAGGCATCAGTACATCTTCTTTTAAAATGTGCTATACCAACAAGCAGGGTAATTAAATTTGTTTTCACGTTTAACATTGATAACGTTTGTACTTGGCTTATTTATTTCAGAAATTGAGCGAAGGATTGGATGGCACAAATAGCAATACTGAGGACTGTTCCAAATTTGCAAATCATGCAGATCTTAAAAACTGGAAAGAGGAAGAGATATACAAAGGCATCCTTTATCGATTTGTTAAACGTGGCTGGTCAAAAGCTTCCCGAAGAAATGAACCCCCTGAGACCAATGCTGAAGATGATGATGATCAAGTCTATGGTGACTTTGAAGATCTGGAAACAGGTGAGAAGTTTGAGAGCAGTCAGAAAGATGAATCTGGTAATGGTGCTATGGAGACAGAAGATGAGCTTGCAATTGAGGAGCGGAGACTAAAAAAGCTTGCACTTCGTGCAAAGTTTGATGCTGAATATCCTTTTTGTTAACATTTCGTCAGACTGAGTTGTTGCAAATGTTACATGTACATCTCTCTTTTTTCTCTTGCCCTTTCCTCTGCATCATTTTGGTTTGTTATAGAATTGGGAACTTGCTTTTTGTAACCTTAATTTTGATTTACTTATGATGGATCTGAATCACCTGAGGAGGAAGTTGATGAGAAAGAAGGACAAGCTGATGAAAGTGGATATATTGATAAGGTGAGTTTTCCAAAGCACGTTGCGGCAAGAACGCCTTCATGTTAATGTTTTGGGGTGGTAATTTATGCATGGTTGTAATGCTTGATCCTTACAGTTGAAGAAGGAGATTGAACTTCAGAAACAACGGAATATTGCTGGACTTGAGGATCTTGATGAGGAAACTCGATTAGACATAGAGGGCTTTCGAACAGGGACATACCTAAGATTGGAAGTTCATAATGTTCCTTTTGAGATGGTTGAGCATTTTGATCCCTGCCACCCAATTTTGGTTGGAGGACTTGGTTTTGGCGAGGAAAACGTTGGATATATGCAGGTTAGACAAACTATAGTTTTATTCTCCTTTTTAACCTTCTCATGTTGCAATTTTCTACTTCTTCTTCTTCATTTCTCTCTGTACTTCAGTGGATGATGTTTGTTTCTTCCCTTTCTGCAATTTCATAGGATTGTACTATAAGTTGCTAACTTTGCTGTTATAATTTTTCTCCCCTCATTGGTAGAAATTGATTTTTACTGCTTATTAATGAGGGAAAGATCACCTTAGATGTTTTCTCCAGAAATTAATTGGATCCATGTCAGTTGAGGGGGATTAACCATTAGAGGCAACAATTTAATTGCTCAGGTTCCCAAAAGCCCAAAACCTTAATGTGTTAAACAATGATGACTAAATTTGAAATGAATAAAACTAAGGTCAAATTTTCTGTCCTTGTATTGGGCAAGTAGGACGATAGGACGATATTCTGCACTAGCTGGGAAAAACTATTGTAAAAATGGGAATGTAGAAATGTCTAATCATCAAATCTCCTAAACAACTAATACTAATCAAATGAAGTTTAGGTTATGGAATCTGAAAGCTTATGATAAGCCTTTTCATTTGAATTGAGATTCATTTTGACATGTGTGGAGCTGCAACATATCTAAACTTGATACTTGTATCTAGAATAAAATAAATTGCTTTGAAAGGGAAAAAAAGGTTTTCATGATGTGTTCACATTGTAGTTTAAGATGGCTGATTTTCGAATCGTCCACAAGTAAATCCCATGAATTGTCTCATTTCTTTCTTCCAGGCTAGGTTAAAAGGGCACAGGTGGCACAGGAAGAGGCTGAAGACTAGAGACCCCATAATTGTTTCCATAGGTTGGAGGCGTTACCAAACCACTCCCGTCTATGCAACTGAGGAACGCAATGGAAAGCTTCGCATGCTCAAGTACACTCACGAACACATGCACTGTCTTGCCATGTTTTGGGGTCCACTTGCTCCTCCCCACACTGGGGTGGTTGCTGTCCAGAATTTATCAAACAATCAGGTTATAAGTCTCTTCACTTTTGGGTGATACTTCTTTAAAAGTTCTCCTGTTGGGAGGACAGTAACACTGTTCAACAGAACTGTATTATTTTTTTCTGCAAGTTTTTAGGAGTTAAAGACTTTTTAAGTGCTTCCCTTTTCCTAGTGGGAAAATTTGAATGAAAACATCTCTGACCTTAACTGGGATGCTTCCAACTCTCAGAGCACAAATATGAAGAATTAATAAATAAATGGAAAATGAATTGCCTTACAACATATGGACTGTTGTACATCCCAGCATAACTGATGCAGGAGCATCCAAGACTAATTAAGAAGTTTTCTTTTAGTTTCCTTCTTTATTTAGGATTCTTAATTAAATTAAAGAATATTAATTAATCGGGAAATAATTTTCAGTTTCCTTCTTTATTTAGGATTTAGATAAATAGGAATATTATTCAATCTAGGAGTATTAGCTAATTAGGAATACTTTTCAGTATAGAATTAGGATTTGTCCTAACTAATATAAATAGGAACAATTAGTTTTAGCGATTGTTTTTTTTTTTTTTTTTTAATCTATGAATTCAGAATTTTAATTCTAAGGGTTTCTTTGAAACTGATATGTTATTTTGTTCCAATCAAAATCATCCTATTCTAGCCCTAATTGTTGAGAGTTCTATATTCTTCCCCTGCGTTAATAACATTCTGTATATGATATATTATTTATGTAGCAATCACACTTGTAAAATTTATTAGAAGGATTTTTTATTTAATCAGAACTTGAGCATTTGCTTACCCATAATTGTGAGACGGACCTGAGATGAAATCCTTAACCTTTCATCTGGTGGTTTATTTTCTCTCCAATTGAGACATCTGCATAAAATAAGTTGAACAAGCAAGTTAAATAGTTTTAAGTTATACAGTGTATAACCTAAGATTAATAATTTGATACGCCAAGACTTAAAAATCTTGAAAAACACTAATCTACGATCAGATATTGCATTTCACAGTCTGGTTTTGGTTTTTACTGAATTTACTCTCCATTAGTTAAACAGTGATCGAGTTAGTTCTCTTATTTTCATCTAGAGAAAACCATGAAATATGTCTATGTGAAAATGTGGGGAAGTTGGTGAATTATGCATTTTTATGTGTTGTTATTTTTTCCCAGTTAACTTTTTCCTTCTACTGTTTTCATCGGTGATGGTTACCTTGTTATTTTGATTTCTAATGCTATTTAATTTCAATTTTTTTTTTCAAATTTAATAATTGTAGCATGTCCACAGTGGTGCCATTTTCATGATCTGGATTTGTGTGAACCTTCTTGTAAGAAATTAACTTTCATGATTGGAATTAGTTGATTTAATTCAAGTTATCAAGTAGCTTCTTGTGCAATAACTCTTGCAAATCTTAATTGTATTTTACGCTTTGTGGAGATGGATATGTATATGCTAATTTGAGGTAATGGAATAGAATTTGCTTTGATGTAAAGTTGGAATTGAAAATGTGGGAACAAAGGATACAAACCAACAGTCATGACTCATGAGAGCACCCATGATGCTAGACTTACTGAAAATGTAACGTGAGAGTGTCTATGATATGGTTTGTACTCTATGTATTACCTTAAGATTTCAATAGACCTTTATACTGTTGCGACTCTTCATTTATAGTCAATCTGAGGCATTAAACATCATTGTTTGACTAAATGTTCAAGCCAAGGGACTTGTTTAAGAACTCCTCAAACTGAAGGGAGTAATATTTGCTGGTTGATTTCTAGATTCATGTTCATCTGTTTTCCCAGTTAGGGCTTCACTCTTTCTTCAATGCTAAAACTACATCTTTTTCTGTTCATTTCAATTTTCATGCAGTCCCATAATTGGGTTTTGTTTTGAATTTCAGGCAGCATTTCGGATAACTGCAACAGCAGTTGTACTGGAGTTCAACCATGAAACAAGGATAATGAAAAAACTCAAGTTGGTTGGTTACCCATGTAAGATCTTCAAGAAGACTGCACTTATCACAAATATGTTTACGTCAGATCTTGAAGTGGCTCGGTTTGAAGGTGCTGCTGTTAAAACTGTCAGTGGGATCCGAGGGCAGGTGAAAAAGGTAAGTTTTCTTTTGCGGATGCTTATGTCTGTGTCTGCTATTCTTTTCCTTGTCCTGTTTATTGAATTGCCTGCAAAGGTAACAAATTGGTATTTAGCTATAATATCAAAAAGGAATATTTCCTTGTATATGTTTGATGACATATATCATGCAGACAAGCTGCTTCTTCATATGTGATGGTGTGAACATATTAATGCTTCCTCTTATAATTGAAGGTTAGTTTTAGTAATTTTAATTGGTTTTAATATGCGCAGGCTGCAAAAGAGGAGATTGGTAACCAACCCAAGAAGAAGGGAGGGGCACCAAGAGAAGGGATTGCCCGTTGTACCTTTGAGGACAAGATTCTAATGAGCGACATTGTTATACTGCGGGCATGGACTCAAGTTGAAGTTCCTCAGTTCTATAATCCATTGACCACAGCATTGCAACCTCGTAGTGCTACTTGGCAAGGAATGAAAACTGTGGCTGAATTAAGGAGGGAGCACAATCTTCCTATACCTGTTAACAAGGATTCACTGTACAAAGTAATTTTTTACTCAAGGCTGGCTGTTGTTTTGACTGCTAGTGACTTTCCGACATCCCCTACCCCCTTTCCCCTCTTTCTCCCTTTTCTCTCCCCCCCAAGATGAAGCTAGTGCTGGTTTTCTGTTTTCACTATTGTTCATTAATGTTTTCTTTGTTTGTTCCAACAGCCAATTGAAAGGAAACCCAGGAAGTTCAACCCATTGGTGATACCCAAGTCTTTACAGGCAGCCCTTCCATTTGAATCCAAACCAAAGGACATACCCAGTCGTAAAAGACCTCTTCTTGAAAATAGAAGAGCTGTTGTAATGGAGCCTGGAGAGCGAAAGCTTCATATGCTAATTCAACACCTTCAAAGAATTAGACAGGACAAGGTATGTACTTGTAATCAGAAGACCAAAATAATTGAATGGTTGGGAATTGGATCATGACAAATTATATTCTTACATTGATTAGAAAGAAGTATTTTCAGGGCTGAGAATTACTTGCACTTCACCAATTGCAATTTATCTCAGTTTTAAGTGCTTTCACCTAAAGGGGTTTGACTAACCTTCTGCTACAGTATTTCTTGTTATACCAATTTGTGTAAATGTCAAATTGTACTTCGATGCTACATTAGAGCTGAACTCTTGTCTAATCATGTGCCTGCCAGTAGTGGTGGCAATTGGGTTCTAACTCCTGCTTCTTCTCTATCAACCCTAAAACGGACCCAAAAAAAAAACTGAGATTTATTTTGTATGTTTGCTGAAAAATGATGGCGAAGCAAGCAAATTATCGATTATTATTTTATATATATGGGTATTGAGGGAAATTGATTAAATATGTTGCTTTTACATTTCTTTCTTTCGAATACTAACTTACTATGCTGGAAGGAAAATTTATGAGGCCTTTTACTTTTATTACAATTCCAGCAACCCAATTTGAGCACCCTTAGTTGCTATGGTGCTTAAGAAGTTTTCAACTACTATCAATAGCTCATGCTTTCTATATGGTTTTGCAGATGAAGAAGCGAAAGCTTAAGGAAGAACAGAAGAGAAAAGAATATGAAGCAGATAAAGCTAAGGATGAACAATTGACAAGAAAGCGTCAAAGAGAACTACGGCGGGAGAGATACCGAGAGCAAGACAAAATGAAGAAAAAAATGCGCAGAAACTAGGAGAACTGATCGTCCAAAGACTAGATTTCATTTGTCTCGTGCTGAAGATATGGTGCACAGTTTAGATAGCAAAATGACCAACTGTGAGTTTACTTCAGCACTCAGACCATTTTTTATCGGGAGATTGTGGGTGTAATAGTCTAGAGCCATCAATTGCAATTCAGATCATCATCAACATGTAACATTTCTGAGTACAATGATTTGATGAAAGAGTTTTGTTAAGGGTCTTGAAGTGTCAAGGGCTTTGAGAATCATAGTTTAGAAATTTCATATTATAATTTACCAGTCAAAATTTTGAAGATGTTAACATTAGAAGTACGTGGGAACTGTGTCTCGCTATGTCATGAACTTCATATTGCAGAGGCAGGCAATGCCTGAAAAAATATATAGAAAAATATTTATTGTGATGAAAAATCAAAAGAGAAGGTGATGCTTTTTTCTAATAGCTTTCTCAATTGCAATTTCCTTAAATTCCATCATCTTGTCTCGTGAAGTAGCTGACGTTGGTTTCTTTTCATGTTGAGAGAGGAATGAGCTATTCATTGTAATTGTGGAAGAGGAATGAGCTATTCATTGTAATTGTGGGTGTGTACATGTACTAGCATGGTTATGCAATTTTGCAGGTAATATGCGATACTATTAGCAAATTAACCGATAAAAAAGTGAAATTCGAAAAAAGAACTAGTTATTGTTCTCATGAGAAATCAAACTAATAATAATAAATTATTGAAGGAATTGTATATTTTTCATCCATTGTTCTAAGTAGATAAAATCTTTCAATATTAATATTAAATTTAAGGAAAAATAAAATAAGTAAAGAGGTGCAAATTAGAGAGTGGAAGGTGGATGAGAAATTTAGTTTAACATTTGTCATATAAATAAATTATTAAGGTTTAATTCTACCAATTTTTTTATCCTTTTTGTTTTTTAAAGTTATTTTTGTCTACAATCATATAAGGTTTTTTAAAAAAATTGAAGAGTATCAATTAATTTTTTCTAATTTTACCCTCATTATTTTAAATATAATTCAATTTTTTACGATGCTTAAAATCAATAAATGTAAATCAAAATGTGGAAGAAGCTTAATTCATAAAAGCGTTGTTATCTTTCACTGGTTGGTAAGGAGGTTATGTTAAAAATGGTGATTCAAGTGCTTCCCAATTATATTATGAATTCATTTTTACCCCTTAAAACTGTGTTCGGATTTACAGCAAATTATGATATCTTATTGGTGGTGCAACAGAGTGCATCATGAATAGGGAATTCATTGGGTGAGTTGGCATCATATGAGTAAGTTAAAAATATGGGTGCTTTGGTTTTTAAGAAACTCCATCAATTTAATTTGGCTATGTTGGGTCACGTTATTTTCCTTCTTCTTCTTTTTTAGAGGTGTTGTCAAGTTCTAACCCAAGCTTTTTGTGGTGGAGCATTGGGGAATCAAGGAAACTTATTAAGGAGGGTGTTTATTGGCAAGTGAGTTCTGATTCTAGTATCTTAATTTAGGATGATCCTTAGTTGCCTTCTACTGCTAGTTTTGTTGATTGTGCCTTGATTTTCTAAAAGCACACAACTTTGTCTTCAAGTTAAAGTCTTTGCATTGCTTTACTTTGATACAAAGCACGAAGTTAACTTACCTTGGGTGCAAAGCATTATGGAGTCAGCAAAGTTATAAATATAGGTCATGGTTATTTGGTCATTTTTTAGTTGGATAAGAGATATAAGTGGAGTGTGTGAGACAGTCCATTTTGAGTGTTTTCTCTTACCCATTTTTCTACTTCTAGTTTAGTTATAGTAAATTTGTCAATAATTAATTACTGTTATAATTTTAAGAGTGAAAAATATTGGTGAGATTTGGGTATTTTTGGGTTTAGAATTTTTTATCTCTCACTTTGTACTTTGTATTTTCACTGTTAACTAGTGAATTTTATGCTCTTTCTCTCGTGGATGTAGGCTTACGTTAAACCATGTAAAATTTTATATCCCTCTTATCATTTTGTTATCGCATTATTAATTTTTCCTTTATCACAAATAGATATCCACCATTAAACTTTATAACAACTGGTATCAAAGTCTAAGAATTCTAGTATGCTCTGTCTTATAAGAATTTTAGATATACTCTAATTTTCAACAAGACAATTATTACTTTGGAGGAGGTAAAAATCATCTTTGTTTTCAAATGAGCATATGGATAAAGGGCTCACTTAAAGTAATTACAGTCTATCAGAAGGCCTATTTGTTAGAGAAAAACCTATAAACAGAGATTCAGCCAGCAGTAATAGATCCAAAACCAGATCAAAATCAAGACATTAGAATCTATCTTGTAATTATTGCTAGAAAAAATGGCACATTAAGGCTGATTACTTCAAGTTGAAAAATAAGTAACAAAACCAAAACAATATTGCTGAAGCCAATGTTGTGGAAGATGGTAATCTTATGAGCTTTGTCCATTTGTGGTTGAATCTAAATCCACATGTAAGTGATATTTAGATTCTGGTGCATCATTTCATATGTGTGTCCACAAAGAGTGGTTCTCCACTCCTGAACCTACTAATGATGTTGTGTTGATGACAAATGATGAAACACTAAATGTTTTAGGAATCGGTACAATAAAACTCAAAATGTCTGACAATGTAATAGGACATTGACTATTGTTCGATAAGTTTTAGACATGTGGAAAAATCTTATCTCCTTAAGTACATTAGAGATGAGTGGTCACAAATTTAGTAGAGAAAAAGGCTTTGTGAAGGTTGCTAAGGGTGCACTCCTGTAATAAAGGAGCAATGATTTGGCATATTATATGTGCTACTAGCATTTGTAATAACTGGTACAGCTGCTGCAGATTTCGATAAAATCAAATTATGGCATATGAGGTTGGGATATATGAGTGAAAAGGCTTGGAAAATTTGAGTAAAAGGGGTCTTCTTTGTGGCTAAAGTATAACCAAATTGGAGTTCTATGAACATTGTCTCTTCGGCAAACAGAAGCGAGTCTGTTTCAGCATAACAGTTCATAACATTAGAGCACTTTAGATTATATCCATTCACTTCCTTGGGGGCCTACTCGTGTTACTTCGAAAGGTGGTGCTCATTTTCATTGATGACTACTCTAAGAAGGTATAGGCTTATTTTCTGAAGCACAAGAATGATGTATTTACCACTTTTAAATAATGGAAGGCTTTGGTAGAAAGATAAACAAGTAAAAAGATTAGGCGGCTTCATATAGATAAAGGATTAGAGTTCCATGGTAATGAATTTAACAAATTTTGTAGAGATAAAGAATTGTAAGACATCATATAATCAGAGGAACTCCTCAACAAAATGATGTTGCTGAATCCATGAATTGAACTCTGTTGGAAAAGATCTATTGCATGTTATCTAATTCTAGTTTGTTGAAAGTTTTCAGGCAAAAGCAGCTTCGATAACATGCTATTTGGTGAATCATTCTCCATCAACAGTTATTGGTTTGAAAACTCCAGAAAAGGTATGGTCAGGAAACCCTCCTGATTGTTCTAATTTAAAGATATTTGGTTGTCTATACACATGAAGGAAAATTGGAGCCTAGATCTATAAAGGGTATTTTCATTGGTTATCTAGTTGGTGTCAAAGGATATAAAGTGTGGCTTCTTGATCGCAAGCCATCAAAGTCAGTAATCAGTAGAGATGTCATTTTCAATAAAGTCGAGATGATTAATCCAAAAGGGAATCTCCTACTTCATCTGACATAATTCCAAAAGATTTAGCTAAGAAGGGGGAGTTTGAGATGAAATGTGTACCCCCATAAAATGATTCTTTAGAATAAGGCCCAGTTTAGTTGCCTTCCCTAGTTCAGATAGAAACATTATCATAAAAGGATTATAAAGGCCAAGAAGATAGGAGATGATCACCAGAAGATTGTTTGATATAGATTATGTTCCTTTTCCATTGTTAGTGGCACAAGAAGCAAACGTTGTTGGTGAGCCATCTACATATTCAAAAGCAATCTCTTATGATGATTTAGCCAAACATCTAGTTCCTATGCAAGAAAAGGTGAAATCTCTTTATAAAAATCAAAATTTGAAATTGGTTAGACCGCTAAAAGATAGAAGATTGTTGGATGCAAATGGATCTTTCAAGAAGAAAAATGGAACTCCAGGTGTTGAAGATTCTAGATACAAAGCTCGATTGGTTGCAAAGAGCTACAGTTAAAGTTAGGTTCGAGGAATTAATTTCAATGATAGTTTCTCACCTATTGTTAAACATACCTCTATTCAAGTCTTACTTACATTAGTTGCTATGTATGATTTAGAGTTAGAACAACTGGATACAAGACTGCCTTCTTGCATGGTGAACTTGAGGAGAAAATTTATATGCAATAACTTGAAGGTTTTGAAGTTTGAAGGCACGAAAGACCATGTTTGCTTATTAAAGAAATCATTGTATGACTAGAAACAATCTCCTTAACAATGGTACAAAAGGCTTGATTCCTTTATGGTGCAACACTAGGTATTCTAGAAGCCAATATGATAACTATGTATGAAAGTTCGATGATGGCTCATTTGTTTATTTATTGTTGTATGTTGTTGATATGCTTATTGTTGCCAAGAATATATTTGAGATCAACAAGTTGAAACAAGAATTGAGCGGTGAATTTGAGATGAAGGATTTAGGAGCTGGGTAGAAGATTTTGGGTATAGAGATTAGAGGAACAAAACTACAGGTACTTTATATCTTTCTCAAATGAATTTGATTAAGAAATTTTTCGTAAGTAATCAAGTGCTATTGTTAGTATCATGTATGCAATGGTGTGTACTCAGCCTGATATCGCACATGCAATCAATGTAGTTAGCACATACATGTCTAACTCTGAAAAAGAGCACTGGAAGGCAGTGAAGTGGATTTTAAGATATTTACAAGGCACTACAGACTATTGTTTAAAGTTTGGCAAAAGTAACAATAATGTGGCTGGTTTCATTGATTTAGATTGTGCAAATGATCTTGCTAAAAGGAGATCCATTACTGGCTATGTTTTTACACTTGGTCATACTACTATTAGTTGGAAAGCTATATTATGGTCTACAATTGTGCTATCTACAATTAGGCATGGCCGGTCCAAGATTTTTAAAATGTTGAATTCGGCCCTTGAACCACAGGTTTTGGTTCCGATCGATTCTGAGGCGGTTCCAATGAATCGACAGTTCCGATTCGATTTTCAACAATATGTGTTTTATTTTTTAAAAAATAAAATTTTGGTTCTAATACGTTTTTCTTTCAAAAAAATTAATTTGAATTTAAAAAATGCTTGATAAATTTTATTTTAAATAACTTTTAGAATGCCATACTCATATAAAAAAATTATAATTAATTAATTTTATAAAAAAATCAAATAAATTATCATTTTATTTTGTTTAAATATTATTAATTAAATAAATTATTAGAAAATTTTGAAAAATGCTTCAAACAATGTAATTTTGAACTAAGTAAAAAATTTTAAAGAATTAAACTCCCATTTGTTTCAAACAATATAATTTTTAGACTAAGAGGGGTGCATTGGATTAAGAGTCTGTTAGATTTTAAAAGATTTTAAAATTCCAATGGTATTCAATTTAGAGTTTTTTGAAGTCTATTAAAATCTTGTGGTATTCAATTCAGACTCTTGTAAAATCTATAAAAATCTGATAATATTCTATTAAGAATTTTTAAAAATCCATACAAATTTAATGATATTCAAAAAATTACTGATTTGGAAGGATTTTTTTATAAAATTATTGATTTCGTTGGATTTTAGGTTGTTAGATATGAATAAAAGAGCCATTCACAAATCCATCTTCCAACCCAAAGATTTCAAAAATGTTTTAAAATCTAACAGATTCTTAATCCAATACATCTCTTAATAAGGATGGAAGCACAGCGGGTACCTGTAAATTTTAAACTACTAGTATAGGTATCCATTTAAAATTTTACTACTCATATCCATTCTAAACCCATTTAAATGCTCATTCAAGTATCAGTATTCGAACTTATTTAAATTTTACTATCCGTATCTGTCCAAAACCAATTTAAAGATATTCATTTAAATACTCATATTCGAACCTGTTTAAATTTTACTATCCGTATCTGTCCAAAATCAGTTTAAAGTACATCTTTAACGGGTAGGGTACCCACTATCTTAAACTATCCAAATTAGAACTTATTTAAAATATATTTTTTACTAATAATGGATAAGGACCTACAGATACCCATTACCAAACCTGTTTAATATAATAGTTAACAGGTAGCGAGTATCCAAAGATATATACATGTACCTACCCATATCCATTACAGTTAGTAATTGCAAGCTTTTTATTATCGGCGATGGCAAGATTTTAATGAAGAAAAAAACGACTTTGGAGAAGATGACGCATTTTATTTTTTGTTCCCTCATTGTTTTTAAGTTTTTCAATTGGGCTTGAAAACCTTTTAATTTGTTCAATTAGGTCTTGAAATTAATTTTGATTGGATATATATATCATTGTAATTCCATCAAAGTCAATCAAAATCTAAAAAACAAAAGTCTCACAAATTCCATAAAACTCTTTGTAGAATTCTAATGGAATCTGAAGAAATCTTAAGAAATTCTTTAATTCCATCAAACTTGATAATTCTTTTAAAATCTTACACAATCCTAATGTAGTACACCACCTAAATATTTCACCTTTTTTTATCATTTTACTTTTTAGATTTTAATTTTTAAATAGGCTAAATGATTGTAATTTTGAAAATAAAAATAGAAAATTTTCAGTAAACTAGACTGAAACTATTATTTTTTGGGTCGGTTCAGGTTTAAATTTTAATATTCACATGAACCTTAACCGGCATTGAACCGCCGGTTTTGGTTTAAAATTTTCAACTGATAGTTCTAGTTTAATTTCAGTTCATCTATAGTACAGTTCGATTTCGATTCAAACCGAATCAGTGGCAATTCCTATTTACAACTAAAGTAGAGTATATGGTAGTAGCTGAAGCTATAAAGGAAGCTAAATAGTTAAGATGTTTATTTGGTGAACTCGGTTCAAATCAACGGGTGACTATCGCCCACTGTAATAGTCAGAGTGCTATTCATTTAGCAAAAGATCAGATGTTCCATGAGAGGACGAAGCACATTAATATTAAGTACCATTTTATTTGTAATGTTACTTCTAAATATAACATTTTAGTTAAAAAGATTAGTAATGCAGAGAATCCATCTGATATGATGACTAAACTTCTTCCAATGAACAGGTTCATGCATTGCATGGACTTGGTTGATATTTCTCAAAATGGAGTTTTGTCCTTTAAGGGCTAAATGGAGAAGGTGAAGAAATTCTATCAATTTTTGAATCTAGAAAATTCAAGTCATGGTGGAGATTTATTAGTGTCTTGATTTCTAGAAGCCCACAACTTTGTCTTCAAGCCAAAGTCTTTGTATTGTTTTGCTTGGGTACAAAGCACGAAGTTAACTTATCTTAGGTGCAAAGCATTATGGATTCAGTAAAGTATAGAGATCATAGCTGTTTGGCCATTTTTTAGTTGGACGAGAAATATAAGTGGAGTGTGTGAGACTTTCTATTTTGAGAGTGTTCTCTCTTGCCCATTTTTTTCTCCTAATTTAGGTATGGTAATTTTGTCAATAATTAATTACCATTATAATTTTAAGAGAGATAAATATTGGTGAGATTTTGATATTTTTGGGTTTAGGATTTTGGGTGTTATCTCTCACTTTGTACTTTGTATTTTTACTATTAATTAGTGGATTTTATTCTCATTTGCCTGTGCATGTAGACTTTACCTTTAAACCACATAAAATTTTCTGTCCCTCTTATTATTACTATGGCATTATTGATTTTCCTTTTATCACAAATAGATATCCACTATGAAACTTTATAACAGGTTTGAAGATCATCACTCCTAAACCTCCAGTTCACAATTCTTTATAGTTTGAGACTTGATTCTTAATTATCATTAGAATAGTAAATTATCTCTTCTAATTTTTAATGATGATGAAAAACCATCCATATTATCTATCCCTCTTAACCTTAATCCTCCGAGAGATCGTTGGGCATGGAAATTGGAGAGTGAGAGAGTTTATTCTCTGTGTAGTGCTTATTGACATTTGACTCATTTGGATTCTTTTACCACTGCTCATGTTAGAAATACATAGGCTAAATTATGGCAGTTAAAGATTCCTCTGAAAGTTAATAATTTCATCCGGCGAGCCTGTAATAATGTTTTACCTTGTCCAAACCTCCTCAGTTAAAAAGGGTGTCGATTACTAATATTTGCTCTCGGTCATGGTAACTCAGAATTTATAATGCATGTTCTGGTCTCTTGCTCTTTTGCAAGGAATTGTTAGGCTTTAATGATGCAGGATGGGCTTTTTCTAATACTTCTACTTTTCTCAAGTGGACATCATTAGTGTTGATTCTTGCATTTATGGAGAATGCAAAATTAATTGGTATGGTGTGTTGGTCAATATGGCAATTAAAGAATGATGTGGTCTAGAATGATAAATGGTATTCGGTAGCTCAGGTGGTTAATCATGCGCGGACAACATTAAATGACTGGTTTTCTGCTAAAGCTCTGACAGACGTTGTAAGGTTTGATTCTGGTTCTTTTGTTTAAGTTCCTTTGCCTGCAGTTGGATCAAAGTGAATATAGATGTTGTTTTGGTTCCCTCTCGTATTGGAGCTGGTTGCTCTTAGAGATGTAGTTGGACAATTCAAGAAAGCCTTGCAGTGTTCGATGGTTGGTAATTTTGGCCCTAAGGAGGCCGAAGCCTTTGCCATTAGAGAGATCAAACACATAATTGGACTAATATCATTATAGAGGCTGATGCCCAGATTGTGGTTGGCCAATTAATGATTATTCCTATTCAGACATAGCATCTTGTGGGTCTATAGTCAATGACTGTAAATCTCTTCTTAGATAAACTTTTAATATGTCGGTTGTTTTTGCGTGTATGTCTGCGAATGATGTGGCTCACGCTTTAACAAACGGTGCCAATTTTATGTCAGATTTGATGGAGTGATCTTCACCACCTAATTGTATTGTTTATATTTTGAGGCTCGAAGGCATTAATAAATACCATCTTTCTTCAAGGGAAAAAAAATTTGATAAACGTGGCTCACCATTTATAAAATGGTCTTTTATATTCTTAAATAAGTTTTAAGCACTCGCCCGCCATTTTTTATATTATCTTAAAAAAAATAAATTGATGTTCAAATTGTATCTAAATTAGTATGAGAGTTTTTATTTTAAAAAACTAATTATCAAGTCTATAAATTACCCTTTCATTTTTTTAAAGTTTTAAATTATCATTTCTTTGAAAATGAAAATGAAAATTATCATTTCATTAATACTTTGATCCTTTCCTTCAAAAACAAAGATTATGAGAAAAGTGAATCAACCATATATTAAAAAGCAATATTGATTAACATTAAAATCATAATTTAGATATTTTATAATTAGATTTTAGAAATATAAGTCCATCATTTATTATCTTTACTAGTGTTAGAACCCGAGTGATGCAGAGCGATATTAAAGGATGAAATAATCTTTTATAACATCATTCAAAAAAAAAAAAAAACAAAATTGTATGATAAATGATCATAAAATGCATTATAAAATTATACTTCATTGAGCTATATTAAAAAGTTGTAATGCTTAGATGTATCTTTTTAAATATCTTGCGAAGCCTTTCATTAAGATATGCAATAGAAAAAGCCATGTATAGTATGACCTAGATAAAACAATAATACTTAAGATCAAGATGTTATAAAAATATACAAACAGATACTACAAAGTTAATGTCTTACTATTAAAAAAGAAATCAAAGAAGGATGAGGCTGATAGCCAACATTTGTGTTAATATAGCTGATAGCTGTGTGTTGGGCAGTATGGTCTATGGTAGATTTAATAATTATAACAAATTTTTATAGCAAAATCATCTACATGGTATTGGAAAAAAGTTTTAAAATATGGCGTGAACTGTTAGATTATTTAATAATCTATATGTGGCACATGTGATTAAAGGGTTGGTTCTAATTAAGGTGGCCCAAGATGATGGTTATTGGGCTTAATGGATAAGGACCAGTTAGGATTTTAATACCATTCCTCTGCCTTATAAAAGATTAAGGAAATCAACAGCGTAGGTTAAGAGAGTGTGACGACTACCTCAAACACATACGGTGATAGGTTGTTTGAGAGAGCGTGAAAAGAAAACTTCCGTGGTGTTGATAATTCTCTGACCATTAAGAGAGCACTTACGGATAAAAGGCCAGAGTGAAGAAATATAGATCTGCTGTTACGGTGAGAATCGAATTGCCGCAACGAGGTAATCTATAACATAGATCTGCTGTTATGGATCAATGTACGCTTCTGCTTATTGTGTATTCTTATTGAACAAATTCTATGAACTATAAGATCTAGGCTATATTAAAGTTATTTTTAACATGTGTTATTAGAGCCTAGTCCCTATTCTAGATTTGTTAGATAGTGTTTTATTTGGCTTAATTAATGGAAATTAATTTTGTATTGTGAAGTTGATTTATCTAGTATAAATGAAGCCAAAATTATAGAAATTGAAAACTGTTTGTGTTCTTTATGCTTTATAAATTATTCTGCTTGTATTTATAAAAAGGAAGGTTATGACATCTTATTATGTTATATCGTTAAAGTTTTGAGATCTTAATTCAATCTCATAGAAGTTTTGCATATATCAATGTTTAATGAATGGAAAACTTGTTAGTCACCAAAGTGCCTTGTTTGGATTAATTTAGACATTGATTATGCAGCTTTCAATTGTTCATGTATGTGTGATGCCGTTAAATGACATGAAAGTTAAAATTGAACAATTGAGATCATTGATTATAATTTGTTAGGTTACCCAAAGGTAGACCATTAATTATAATCAATGGTATGAAAGAGACTTATCATTGTACTAATTAATATGAATGTATATCCAAAGATAACATGCATATTGTATGGAGCATTATGGAATAGTTGAAAGGAATAAAAAGAAACATAATTGACTTCTAGAGAGAAGCACGGGGCATGCTGCAATGAGCACGGCCGTGCCCTAACTTCCATAGAGAAGCACGGGGCGTGCTATAGTGAAGCACGGGCGTGCTTCTTTTTGACTTGCATAAAGGTTCGCAAGTTGCTCCACATCAATGAAAGTCTGTTTGAATCCATTTTATGTTTACTCAAAGTATTAACGTATGAGTATATGTATAATGTTGCAGCTTCTTTTAACATGTTTGTTATGGGCATTGGGTTGATTAAGTTCAATGGATTGAACTATGCTGATTGGTCCGAACAAATCCATTATCAGTTAGGAGTTCTGGACTTGGATTTGGTATTAGTCTCCGAAAAGCCAGCAGCTATTACAGAGACCAGCACTGAAGCTGACAAGTCCCATTATGAGGCTTGGGAACGGTCTAACAGGCTGAGCTTGAACTTAATGAGGATGACAATGGCTGAAAATGTTAAGCCATTAATGCCCAGAACAGACAATGCTAGAGAGTACATGCTGAAAATTAAGGAATACTCCCAATCGGACATAGCTGATAAGTCCATCGTAGGATCCTTGATGAGTGAGCTAACGACGAAGAAGTTTGATTGGTCACAATCCATTCATGATCATGTGACTGGCATGCAGAATTTGGCTGCCAAACTGAAATCAATGGGAATGGATGTGAGTGAATCCTTTTTAGTTCAATTTATTATTAACTCACTTCCTCTTGAGTTTGGTCAGTTTCAGGTGAATTACAACACCCTCAAGGAAAAATGGAACATTTAGAAATCAAGGCCATGTTGATACAAGAGGAAGGGAGATTAAAGAAATTGAAGGAACACTCTATCAATCTCACATTTCATAATGGAGCTAATAGCAGTAACAACAACAAATCAGGGAAGAAAGGCAAGAAAAGGGACAGTGCCCCTATGAAGGTTAATGAGGGCCAAATCCGTAAGGAGTTGAAGTGCTACTTCTATAGGAAGAATGGTTACTTTAAGAAGGACTGTCCTAAAAGGAAGATTTCGTTTGAAAAGAAAGGGATTCCTTTCGATCCAACCCATAAACGAAACTGAAAAGTTCCTATACATGGGAAACAGAATGAAGGCATCAATAGAAGGAATTAGGACTTATAGATTGATCCTGGACACTAGTTGTTATCTGGATCTTGAAAAGTGTCTCTGTGTTCCTGAATGTGCTAGAAATTTAGGTTCTGTAGGGAGGTTGGATAATGTTGGTTTTAGTTTTAAGATTTGTAATGGTGTTTTTTCGTTATACAAACATAAGTACTATTATGGTTCTAGTACTTTGATTGATGGTTTGTATCGTTTTAATCTTGATTCTGAATTTATTGAATCTCTGTTTAATGTTGAACACAATATAGGTAATAAACGTAGTGCACATAAAGAATGTTCAGCTTTCTTGTGGCATCAAAGGTTAGGTCACATATCCAAAGAAAGGATTTTGAGATTAGTAGAAGGTGAAATCTTACCTCAATTGGACTTCACTGACTAGGACGTGCGTACAAATTGCATTAAAGGTGAGCAAACTAAGCACACATTAAAGAATCCAGCCACAAGAAGCAGTGAATTGCTTGAACTTGTACACACTGATATATGTGGTCCTTTTGATGTTCCCTTTTGGGGTGGTGAAAAATATTTTATTACCTTTATCAATGATTTCTCACAATACGGTTATGTATATTTGCCGCATGAAAATTCTCAATCATTGGATATCCTTGAGATATTCATTAATGAGGTAAAGAGGCAGTTAAATAGAAAAGTTAACGTGGTGATATCTGATAGAAGTGGTGAATATTATAGTAAATTTAATGAAAATGGACAATGTCAAGGTCCATTTGCAAAGTTCTTTGAAAGTCGTGGCATTTGTGTGCAATACACAATGCCGGGTACACCTCAACAGAATGGTGTAGCTGAAAGGCGGAATCGTACTCTTATGAAAATGGTTAGGAGTATGTTGAATAATTGTACTGTACCTTTATCATTATGGATGCATGCATTAAAGACTATTGCATACTTACTTAATAGGGTTCCTAGCAAAACAGTTCCTAAGACCCCTTATGAACTGTGGACGGGAAGGAAACCTAGTTTAAGACATCTTCATATTTGGGGTTGCCCAGCAGAAGTCAGGATATATAATCCACATGAAAAGAAGCTTGATGCTAGAATGGTCAGTGGATTGTTAGATTATTTAATAATCTATATGCGGCCCATGTGATTAAAGGGTTGGTTCTAATTAAGGTGGCCCAAGATGATGGTTATTGGGCTTAATGGATAAGGACCAGTTAGGGTTTTAATACCCTTCCTCTGCCTTATAAAAGATTAAGGAAATCAACAGCGTAGGTTAAGAGAGTGTGACGGCTACCTCAAACACATACGGTGATAGATTGTTTGAGAGAGCGTGAAAAGAAAACTTCCGTGGTGTTGATAATTCTCTGACCATTAAGAGAGAACTTACGGACAAAAGGTCAGCGTGAAGAAACATAGATCTGCTAATACGGTGAGAATCGAATTGTCGCAACAAGGTAGTCTATAACATAGATCTACTGTTACGGATCAAGGTACGCTTCCGCTTATTGTGTATTCTTATTGAACAAATTCTGAACTATAAGATCTAGGCTATATTAAAGTTATTTTTAACATGAACCACAATGAGTCAAACTAAGCTTTCCTATAAAATCAATAGTACAACTTATGGAAAATATATATACACAACAATTTCCTACATAATGATCAACCCTTCGGTAAATAGATTGTCCTATCTATACAAACACATAGAATACTTTATTTAACTATAAAAATATCATTAAAATGCATCATTCAAAATACCATTTAATTTAAATATCATGTTAAATCCTTTTGTAGAATATCAAAAGATAACATGTAATATATCAGAAGAGATTTAGTTAAAAATCTTTCCATCTCATAATGACAACTTGGGTTATCACGTTCTGGAACCCACCACAATAGCACCACACATACTTTCAGATTTCACTGCATATTTGTTTACTTCGTGCTATTAGAGCCAATGAGATAGCGATAGCGAGACTTACCAAGATAGACAAGATGGAGGATATCGGGTAGGAATCAGAGGCGGACAAAGAGTAAGATGAGAAATTAGTAGTGGCGACTGTGGGAACGATCGGTGATAAAACTTAGTGCTTTGAGGCCGATGCCAAAGCATAAATGATCGCAAAAACTGGAGAACATGATGATGGCGGTGTATGGATTATGGTCCAAAGATGAGAGGCGTCAAAGGGTTTGTTAGATTTGTAAGGCTTAAGGATTAAAGTTAGAATTTCAACTCTAATGAAGTCATGTGACTTTCATGCGCATATTCTTTCTTCAATATTTGATAAATGAATTGGTGCCTAGGCAACATGTTTTAATTGGATGGATGAGCCAAATCGTCCTGTTTGGAAATTCGGCCCGTCACATGGACATTTGATTGATCAATTTTTTTTTAATTTGAATACTTAATTACAAAATTTTTTTCGTTCAAATGCCAAAATGAAAAAATTTTTAAATAGTTGGACAACAAATTTATTATTAACCTATATATATATATATATATATGAATTATCTTTGGTTGAGCAGACCAAGACTCTGCTGCTTTTACTGAAATGCCATCATAATCTCCTCCCTCCTTCCTTCCCTCTCTTTGCAATTTTATGAACTCCCTTGTTCATCGCTGTATTCATCTTCTTCCCAAATATAAAAACTGAAATAAGAAACAACCAAGATATCAGATTATCAAGGTGATTCAAATAAAAAATTGGTTTATCAAGTGAGTGGATTCGGATTAACATTTTTTCTCCTTGTCTTCGATAAATACTCCATTACGCTGTCTTGAATCTTGATTATGCGATGCTGGCCTCCAAGAAAGCTTTGGATAAGCTTTACCGTCATTACACTCTATTGTCTAATCCTACCTATTTCCCCTTGATGATTAATTCGGATAATAGCTGCTGCTTCCATGGAAACACCTCGTTTCAATCGAATTTCTCTTTAAAAGGTGCCAAGTAAGAACTTGCCTTTTATCTTTTCAGTATTCAAATCATACCCATTTTTCTGATTCTGTTTTTCTTGTGGGTACTGACATTTGAGGTTTGTAATTGCGTGTATGTATATTTTTGAAATTTCATGTTATATATGTGGAATTTAAGTATAGTCTAGATATTTCTGTTAAATAAGATATTAGAATCTTTTTGTTAGGTTGAATGAAAGGCAATACAGGTGGTCTAACATTTGTTATTTTTCTTCATAAAAGTTTGTACAATATGTTTTGTTATAGAGAACGAAGCAGAAGCATCTATTGTTTTTCTTTACAAGATTCACTCATTGGGGAATGACACAGTGTAATCATGTTATAGAGAGCTAATCATAAGCATCTATTGTTCTTCCTTGATGATTTCAATAGAAATATTCCAAACAGAATAATGATTATTGAATTTGCTGTTCTTACTTTTATTCACATTCCATTGCAGTGAATCACAAGGGACAATGTTATGGAGTGGACAAAGACGAAATATATCTCGAGTTGGTTTGCAATGGAACTCTATGGAAATTGATAATGTTTCTTGTCATGATTGGCATTTGTCAAAACGCTATTATAACTCTAACCCAAATGACAAACACTCCAGGGAATTTGCAAATAAGGTGAAGCAACTCTATAAAAAAAATTTTCTTTCCTATGTAGATATTGCAGAAAATGTTACTATAAGTGATTTCGGTAGTTATATTGAGACTTACATCTCCTTTAATCTTAGGCCTATTGATTAAACAGGTTCACTATGAGCTGGATTTGTTATTTATTTACTTGCTATGTTTAGTGAAGCATGTGATATTGTCTGCAACCTATTTAGTTCTTGTGCTTTGAGATTCTCTTGTCATGTTTTCCATGTTTCATGATACATTTCAGTTTCTTGTGCTAATGCGATGCTCGATTCTGCAGCTTTTAAAAAGCATTCCAGAATATGTTAAGATAGTGGAAGTAGGTCCGAGGGATGGATTACAGAATGAAAAGGAGATTGTACCTACTGCTGTAAAGGTTGAGTTGATTAGGATGCTAGTTTCTTCAGGGTTGCCTGTTGTTGAGGCTACAAGTTTTGTCTCGCCAAAATGGGTACCACAGGTAGGAGAGGGTTGAGTTTACTGAAAAAATAATCTGACTTTTTTGGAAGATTGTTTTGCTTGCCTATAATTAAAGAGCTTACACAAATCTCTTGGCTTATTCTCATGCAAATTAGTTGTCCTGTTATGTTAACATAGTTTTCTGTATTGGCTTTCTATTTTCTTCTTTGTATTTCTAAATCCGTGTTGTTTCTCTTCTCTAGTGGAAAAGCCTTTTTCAGCATTTCCTTATTTTTCAAATTATTTATTTTTTCTAATATAGAGTTTTCTGAATTTGTTTGATGTATATTCTATTTTTTTTGGCGGTTCACAACATTATTGGTCTGTTCTTTTGAATGGAGAAATTTAATTATTTTGGTTTCAATCATCTAAACTCTTCATATGCAAGTTCTGTGTAGCTTCTTGACACTGAATAAGTTGCCAATGGAAAGTGCCTCCCCTTATGAGGCCCATAATATTTCTCCAACTACTAGAGATGGAAATTTTCCTGCATCGCTCCTGCTTAGGGAAGACACAATTTTCTTATTATTTATGATTTTTTTTTTTTTTTTATTTTGATTGGGAAATTTCTTTTAAAGGATTTTGATAAATTATTTTCTTGGGATGTTGCTAATGGAATGTTAATATTTGAGTTATCCTGGGTCTTGAATTTCTAGAGTGATGTCTTCCAAATGCCTATTAACATCCATGGTAATGTTCCCAGCAGCCCAACAACTGCTAAGTTGTCTCTCCTTTTTTCTGATCATTTTTCCTCTAATCACACTTGGCAAACAAAGCTTAGACCTCAGGCTTAAGCTGCTGACTTGAAAAACCCTTATTCTTTGCTTTCAATCCTAGCTCTTCTTTGTTATTAAATCCGAACATAAATCATATACCTAATTGATATCTGTATCCTAATCCTACTTATTGCTTAATTTTTATTCCTAAAATATCTATCAATTGTTCAAGTTTTGCCTATCATAAGAGCGCTAGTTCTCAAATTATCTATGGTCCTGCATGATTGTTTTACAGCTAGCAGATGCGAAAGACGTAATGGCAGCAGTTAGGAATTTTGAAGGAGCTCGACTTCCAGTATTAACTCCTAATCTGAAAGTAAGCAGCTGCAATTAGAAATTGATGGAATCATACACAGTATAAAACTTAATGAAGGATTTACTGATATTTTATGTTTTTCTCTTCCAGGGTTTTGAAGCAGCTGTTGCAGCTGGAGCTAAAGAAGTTGCCATATTTGCGTCAGCTTCAGAATCTTTTTCAAAGTCGAATATCAATTGCACCATTGAAGATAGTTTGGTTCGTTATAACGATGTTTCCCTTGCTGCCAACAAGCTCTCAATTCCTGTTCGTGGGTATACCTTTTTACCCTGGTCCTGGAAACCACAAATATTTGCATTGAGTTCTAAAATTGAAGTAGTTCTAGCGGAGTCTATCTGAATGTGATTCTCTTGAAATTCATTTTATTTTTTAACGTTTGGTTATGGACAATCTTAAAGAAGATATCATACCTTTAGAAGAGAGGTTTCTTAAATAATACGACGCATTATGATATATTGCATTCAAAATGGTGAGTTTTTTAGGACTTCTCCGTATACATGATGGATATTTCTTTCTGGTTTTGCCATAAAACTTTGCTGAATTTTCTTCTTGAAATTTTAATTTGATGCATGGTTCATATAGAATACATAAGTATTATGTGACAAATCTGAGAAGTTTCAGACATAAGGCTGAATTGTTTTAATTGCAATTTATGTATTGATTATTTTTCCTCATGAAAATTGAAGACCTAGATTAACCAATACCTTTTGTTTTTTTATCTTATTATTAGATATATATCATGTGTTGTGGGGTGTCCTGTCGAAGGAATGGTATCTCCATCAAATGTTGCATATGTGGCTAAACGACTTTATGAAATGGGTTGCTCTGAAATTTCCCTGGGGGATACAATTGGTGTCGGTACTCCTGGTAATGCCTGAACCTGCCTTTGGCTAATACTATTGGTGTTAATTCCCTTGTGCAGTAGTTAGCAGCAGCACTAGCATGTATCTTAGTGTTTTCAAATGCATGTCCTAGGTGCAAGGTTCAAACTTAAAAGCATCAGGGGGCCGGGGGGGGGGGGGGGGGTGTGTGTGGAGAGAGAGAGAGAGTTAATAGGGACTGGTATATTATTTTTCTCCTTTATCCTTTATTCCTGCCCCCTTTCCTTTTATTCACATTTTTCTTTTGTTAAAACAATTTCTAAACGCACCCATTTCTCTCACCGTCTTATTTCAGTTTATTGTTATGTTTCCAATGACTATTTTTTGTTTAGTAGCTATACATAACAATATTATGAGTTCAAAAAAAAAAAAAAGTTATAAATAACCTGTTTACACTGCAATATATCTATTTTTTGCAACATCCCTTTACTTTCCAAAACAGAATTGGACCAATTACTATTATGATCAAATAAAATATAAATATTAAAACTCGAATTTTGAAATGTTACTCTAAATTTAGTACACCCATGTTATTGGCTTGTAAATCTTACAATTTATAGTTGTTTATAACAAAGAATAGCCAAACTAAGACAGACCAACTTGATACCTTATTATGCACATAGATTTTGGGGTACCCCTTACACGTGGGAAAATAATATATTTTATTATGAAGATGGTAAAATTTGAAAATAAGTTCTATTGAGTTGAAACCAAATAAAGTAGTATTTTCCTACTGTTTGGCATGTGAGACTAATGCTTCTCAATGGGAACAAAAATAAAAATCAAGGAAATTATTTGGTCCTTCTATACTAGTAGCAAATTGGATGCTATTAGTTACCTCCCCTAATATGCCTAAGAATCCAAAATCACGATTGTCATTCCCCCCCAAACCATAGTTTACAATTTCATGTCCAAGTTCTGGATTCATTTTGGTCAATAGAGTTTTTGATTAGTTCATTATTGGTGAGTAATGTAATGTTTCACAAAAGGTTGTATTTCAGGCTGTTTAGATTATCTTAAAACTGCTATTACTGAGAGATGAGAATTTTGAAAAGTGTTTTTAATGATGGAAACAAGTTGCTCTCAACATCATTGCTTGGCAAACTTCTCTTGCTTTGACCATAGGACCTTATTACTATGGCACTCCCATAACACCATGTGGATTCTTTGTGCTCAACCTGAGCAAGAGCTTACCCCAAAAAGAGAATGAAACAATTAACTACTTAAACTTTTAGTCGTTTCACTGTTATTTTGGTTTTATTTCTTTGTTCCAGGTACTGTCATTCCAATGCTTGAAGCTGTTCTCGATGTTGTCCCTATCGATAAGCTTGCTGTCCACTTTCATGACACTTATGGCCAAGCTCTGTCAAATATTCTCGCATCACTCCAAGTGAGCAGTTTATCTTCATGTTTTTTACTTGCAAACAAGTCTTGGCGTATTCCTGATACCTATGTTTTCATGTTCAAAGGAGATTAGTTTTTCAAATAATAGTACTTCCTCTGTTTTCCTTATATGGAGAAAGTTTCTAATTAGGGTGTTTTTTTTAGGCTAAACCTACAAAAAATACCATGATCTTGCAATAACACTCTAAATTGACTTTTGTTCCCTTGGCACCCCAACTTAGAAACTTAAAAATATTGTCACCCTAAATTCAAAATCAGCTAGGATTTATAATAAAATAATACAAAAATGGGTCCCACCAAACGAGCTTGGGTTAACTTAACCCAAGCCCCTAAAAATAACAAAAACACACAATTTGGATCTCCGCCAAAACGCCGACGAAAAAACAAGCTAATGACTTTTTGCGCAGAACCATCCAATGGAAATTTGCAATACGCAAAGAGACTCTTCAATTACATACATAATCCATCTTCACTCATCTACAATCTCTTGATCGAAGCATTCGCAAAGAAATGTCGCTATAGAAAATCTCTTTTGCACTTAAATTGAGAGAAAATGGGCCATGGCCTGATAATTTCACTTACCCATTTGTTTTTAAGGCAATTGGATTTTAGGAGAGGTTTTAGAGGGTGAAAAGATATGTGGGTTATTGGTGAAAATTGGGTTGGAGTTTGATATATATGTATGCAACTTTGCTCGTTGACATCTATGCTCAATTTGGTCTAGTTGATGATATGAAGCAGCTATTTGATGAAATGTTTGATAGAGATGTGATTTCCTAGAATGTGATGATTTCTGGATATATCAAATGTAGAAGATTTGAGGACGTTATAAATGTTTTTTGTCATATGTGAGAAAGAAGGGGATCGATGGAGATAGGAGAGAGAAATTAGGGATTTTGGTTTTATGAAGGCTAAAACTAGGGGTGGCCATGGTTCTGGAATCTCCTGTTCCGATCTCAAATAATGTGGAACCAGAATCGAACCGGAAACTGACAGTTCCAGTTTCGACTTCTTAATGGTTCTAAAAGCGACGATTTCGGACGGCTCTCCGACCGGTTTTCCGTGCGGTTCGCATAATTTCAAAACAAAAAAAATCTAACTTACACAAGTACCCTTAACATAACTGGACGTTATAAAGCCGTTTATAGTTGTTAAGAGGGTTAATTTGGTGATTTTGATAAAAAATTTTGAAAAAATAAAAAAAAATGTTGAAACTGGTTGGAATCGCTGGATTTAACTGGTTGTCAAAACCTTCAGTTCCGGTTGGTTCTCGAATCTTTCGGTTCACGATTCTAAAAAAAAAAAAAAAAAAAAAAAAAAAAAAAAATTTAGAATCGAAACCAACCGCAACCTCTCGATTACGGTTCCAGTTTTGGCCGGTTCTGGCTCCGCACGGTTCCGGTTTTGGTTACAACCAGTTTCGAACTGAGAGTTCCAGTTCCAAAAACCAGAATTTGGCCACCCCTAACTAAAACTGTGTTTTTTTGTTATTTTTAGGGGGCTTGGGTTAAGTTACCCCAAGCTGGTTTGGTGGGACCCATTTTCATATTATTTTATTGTAAACCATAGTTGATTTTAAATTTAGGATGACTATTTTTAAGTTTCTAAGTTGGGGTGCCAGTGGGACGAAGGTCAAATTAGAGTGTTATTGTAACAAGTCGCAAAATTCGGGGTATTTTTGTAGGTTTAACGTTTTTTGTATGGAGAAATTTACTTGATTTGGAAACTTAGAGAAAAATGTCAAAAGAAAATGACTATAATGCCCTTAACCTAGCTATATTATTTGCATTAATTTTGTGAGAAAAATGAGATAATGACAGACAAAACATGGGTTATGTATTTAATGTCCTCATGTTTCCCGAAGTAGAATTGAAGGTGTATTCTCTTTTATTCAGTGCAATTCTACTTTTAATTATGAAGCACGTATTTGTTCATGTTTTCACGCAATTATATAGTACAAGAGAGTTAATGATGTATGCACTTGAATCATATAGGCACGAATTTGGGTAAAATTTTATATATGGATGTGTAATATGGTCAGAAAATTATTTAGAAACACAACAATTTCAACAGGTTTACCTTATTTTGTATTTAGACCTTATCAATATATGCACAAAATTTATTTATGTGGACATATTGAAGAAGTTCAAGAGACTGTTTCATGAATAAAAAATTTTGGCTGCACAATTTTTTTTCATTTTTGTGCACATGTTTTTTTCTGAATGCACAACACTTAATGTCAAGAGGGAAGTTAAAAATTTGAAACAAATTTCAATCTTAGGGAATGAATTTTGCTGATTGTAACACAATTAGCTCAACCATTTCCCTTCAATTTGCCTGTAAAAACATGCATTAAATACGCCCTTGGGAGAAGGAAAAAGTGAGTTGGCTGACATTGAAAATAACATAAAATTTAATAGTGTTCCAGGGGCAAATTAGGAAGAAAATGGACAAAATACTCAGTTGAACTACCTCATTAATCGTTGTGAAAATTCTGTTATCCCTTTATAAAGAGAACAAAAGGAGTAATAATAATAATAAGAGCAAAATATTTTGAGGTCCCTAAATTATAGTCAAATTAATACTTACATTCTTCTATTATTAATACATAGCTTTAATGTCCCTGTGACGATTCTGTCATATAACTAGGTCCTTCCATCCCTTTTGACTCAAACTCACCGTGAACTTTCAAATAAAAGAACAAAACGAGGAGATATAATATATTTAAATTCCCAAACTGCCCTCAGAGAGAAGGACTAAAGGATTCAACTCATTCTTCCAAAATCCAATATTTAATTAATTTTTCTTCAACTTACATAGAATTACGGCATAATTAATAACACAAAAACAAGATTCATGCATCAAATACAAGACTTGTCTACTTCGTCATAAGTTAAAAAATAAAACATAAAAATTTAATTTTTTTTTCTATCTTTTTCCATTGCCATAGATGTGTCCAACCAAAAATCCAAAAGCTTTACAGAGCCATTAGAGCAGCAAAACCATAAAAAAAAAAAAAAAAAAAAAAAAAAAAAAAAAAAAAAAAACAGATAGAAAGTGCTAAATTTTGGGCATTCGGATGAGACTTTTATTAATGATGTTGTTATCAGTTCCATATTAGATGGCCGAGATACAATATCGACTTTTTTGACATGGCTTTTAAGAGATAAAGGAGAGATCGAAGAATCAAATTTTCAAAGAAGTGAAGGATTTGGTTTATGCACATGCTTCTTTATGAAAGCATATAAGATTGTACCCAATTCGGAAAGACTACAAATTCGCCATCAATGACTTTTTACCTAGCCGGAATGCCAGTGAGCAAGGGACATCACTGTGATTGGATGGATTTCAGGCCAAAAAATTGGCTAGAGAGATATATGCAGTTAATGAGAAATGGAGATGATTTTGAGTTTAACGATGGCTATTTCCTCATCTGGTATATGAATCTTTGTTATTTCGGGAGAGATTTATATACTTATCTGGCATTTCAAGCTGAGTCTAGGATTTGTTTGGGGGAAGGAAATGAATTTCTTTGCAAATGAAGAGGGTGGTTGTCGGTGTTCTAAATAGCTTTAAGGTGGTGTTGGTGGCGGAGATGATTTTGAGCCAGAGTTTATATGACGAGTTAAGAAGATCAGTTCTGCCATGAGTCCAATAGCAACAGTTCTGCTGTGAGTCCAATAGCGGCGATAAATTTTGTAGAAATGATAGGGCTGAGAAAGAGGGAAGATAGTTAAATCACATTATCCTTTTTTCTTTAATAAAGGTTAATTTGGACATTTTACATCTCTTTAACAGTGAATTTGAGTCGAAATGGATGGAAGGACCCATTTATATGACGGGATGTAATTTAGGGATGGAAAAACTATTTGTTAATAATAGAAGGACGTAAGTATTAATTTGAGTATAATTTAGGGACCTTAAAGTATTTTACTCTAATAATAATAATAATAATAATAATAATAATTCCTACATCTTTGTTTCTGTTTGTTAAGGATTAGTTGTAAATAGAACTCTATTAGGAGTTAGATTCCTAATAGGTTTATAGTATCTTGTATGTGTATACATGTGTCCCTATTGATGAATCAAATATAAGAAAATATTTTTCCACACTAAATCTACATAGTATCAGAGCCTGTGGATCTTTAAACTTGATTTTTGCCGTTTGCATAGAAAATTCCAGCGTTCCTTCAAAATCCGGTCACCGGATTTCCTGCGCGTGGTGGCTGTTAGTGTTGGTGACTGTTCTAGGGTCACTGTTTTGTCTCACCGCCCACTCCAGGAGCTGCTCCAGCTGCCGACCAGTCTTCCCTCAAAATCCGGTCACCGGATTCCTTGCGCGTGGGCCTCACGTGTCGATACAAGGTTCTGCTACAGTACCACGCGCCGGGGCGTGGTGGCGCGTTCGGCTGTTTCCAGTGATCGGAAATTGCTTTCTAGCTTCGTTTTTATGTCAACAGTCTACTCAGGTAGTTGTTTTTCCGATCCGGCGAAGTTTTGGTAGGGGCGTACTCAGTTCTGTCAATTTGGCGTTTCAGGTTACCTTTCGCTCCTAGTTGCATTGAAAGACTATTTTTTTTTGTGTCTATTTCTGCGTTGCTGGTAGGGTGTTTAGTTTTTATTAATAATGGATCCTCCACCTACAGATTCTAAAACTACTATTACTGAATTGATCCCAGCAATGAATAAGATCACAGAACATAAATTGAAAGGAACTAATTATTTAGATTGGAGTAAGACAATTTGAATTTATTTGCGAAGTGTTGAAAAAGATGATCATCTAATTGATGATCCACCAACTGATGACACTAGGCAACGTTGGCTCAGGGAAGATGCTAAATTATTTCTACTGATTCGCAATTCTATTGACAGTGAAGTGGTTGGATTAATCAATCATTGTGAGTTTGTTAAAGAATTAATGGAATATCTTGAATTCTTGTATTGGGGAAAAGGTAATCTGTCTCGTATGTATGAGGTTTGCAAAGGATTTTATCGGGCTGACTAGTGAGATAAGCCCCTTACAGCTTATTTCATGGAATTTAAAAAGATTTACGAGGAACTTAATGTTTTATTGCCTTTTAGTCCCGATGTTAAGGTTCAACAAACGCAGCGAACAAATGGCTGTGATGAGTTTTCTTGCAGGTCTTGCTCCAGTTTTTGAAACTGCCAAATCACAAGTCCTTTCAGGCAGTGATGTTACCTCTCTTCAGGAGACTTTTGCTAGATTGCTATGTACTGAAGGTTCTCATACGCCTTCCCCTTCTGATAATAGTGCCCTTGTGAGTCGTAATTAGGTAGCTAGACAGCCAGGAAATAGAGAAAGAGGAGATGGCTGCCTTAGATACTAATGGTACTTGGGATCTTGTGCCTCTCCCGGCAGGTAAGAAAGCTATTGGTTGTAAGTGGGTTTTCACCGTTAAAGTGAATCCTGATGGGACTGTTGCTTGTCTCAAGGCTCGATTAGTTGCAAAGGGCTATTCTCAGATTTATGGCCTTGATTATTCTGATACTTTTTCTCCTGTTGCCAAATTGTCTTCTGTTCGTTTATTTATTCCTTTAGCAGCTACTTTTGATTGGCCTTTACATCAGCTGGACGTTAAGAATGCCTTTCTTCATGGGGATCTTCAGGAGGAAGTTTACATAGAGCAACCACCAGGTTTTGTTGCTCAGGGGGAGTCGGGTAAAGTGTGTAAACTTCGAAAATCTCTTTATGGCCTAAAACAGAGTCCTCGAGTCAATATACGGGTTTCATCCCCTTTTGAGTTAGTTCATTCTGATGTTTGGGGTCCATGTCCTGTTATTTCTAAAACTGGCTTTCGGTATTTTGTAACTTTTGTGGATGATTATCCTGTGTTACTTGGTTATTTTTAATGAAAACTCGTTCTGAGATATTCTCTATTTTCTGTTCTTTTTGTGCTGAAATTAAAACTCAATTTAATACTTCTGTTCGCATATTGCACAGTGATAATGCTAAAGAATACCTATCTAGTTCCTTCCAATCTTATATGTCACAAAATGGTATTCTCCATCAAACATCTTGTGTTGATACTCCTTCTCAAAATGGGGTTGCAGAAAGAAAGAATCGACATCTTCTTGAGGTTGCTAGGGCACTTCTATTCCAAATGAAGGTCCCTAAACATTTTTGGGCTGATGCTGTCTCTACTACATGGTATCAGAGCTCTCTAGAGGAAGAGGAGGAAATAACTGTAGTAATGGACCAATCATTCTGTATTTTTGAGAAGTACTAAGACTGGTTTGATTCTACTTGTGGTTTATGTTGATGACATTGTTATTACAGGGAGTGATTCAGCCGACATTACATCACTCAAGTCATTTCTCCAGACCCAGTTCCAGACAAAAGACTTGGGATTGGTGAAGCATTTTTTGGGTATTGAAGTATCTAGGTGTAAGAGAGACATCTTCTTATCTCAAAGGAAGTATGTCCTTGACTTACTGAAGGAAACTGGAAAGTTGGGTGCCAAGCCATGCAGTGCTCCAATGACTCCAAATTTGCAACTTTCAATTGGTGGTGAGCTATTTGATGATCCTGAGATGTATAGAAGGTTAGTGGGCAAATTGAATTATCTTACCGTAACACGTCCAGATATTGCTTACTCTGTGAGCGTCTTGAGCCAGTTTATGTCTTCTCCTACTGTTATTCATTGGGAAGCTTTAGAACAGATTTTGTGCTACTTGAAAGGTAATCCAGGTCGTGGCCTGCTTTACAGTAATCATAGGCATTTGAACATTGAATGTTTTTCAAATGCGGATTGGATAGGTTCGAAGGTTGATAGAAGATCAACTTCAGGATATTGTGTTTTTGTAGGTGGAAACTTGATATCATGGTGGAGCAAGAAATAAAATGTAGTCTCACGATCGAGTAATGAATCAGAATATCGAGCAATGGCACAATCTGCTTGTGAATTAATTTGGATTCGTCAGTTGTTAGAGGAAATTGGCTTCAAGTCATCCTTGCCTGCAAAGTTATGGTGTGATAATCAAGCTGCTCTTCACATTGCATCAAATCCAGTATTCCATGAACGAACAAAACATATCGAGATTGATTGTCATTTCATTCGTGAAAAGATACAACAGGGTGTTATCTCTACAGGACACGTTAAAACAAGTGAACAGTTAGGAGATATCTTTACAAAAGCTCTAAACGGACCCCGGGTTGACTATCTTTGTAACAAGTTAGGCATGATTAATATCTATGCTCCAATTTGAGGGGGAGTGTTAAGGATTAGTTGTAAATAGAACTCTATTAAGAGTTAGATTCCTAATAGGTTTATAGTATCTTGCATGTGTATATATATGTGTCCCTATTGATGAATCAAATATAAGAAAATATTTTTCCACACTAAATCTACACTGTTTAAGCTGCCAAATGAATGTTCACAAGCCCTATTATTCAGATGCTTTGCCTGTCTGTTTTTTTTTTTTTTTTTTTCCTCTTTTTGCTGAGATTTTGAGCTTGGTTATTACTGGTTATGATTTAGATACTATAGTTGTTCACCTATGTGGTATTTATCAAGATGCTTCACTTGTGTATGATTTCTTCTTTTTATTTGCAACAATAATAATAAATAACTCCTTACAAATGAATACTGTTAAGGATTAGTTGTAAATAGAATTCTATTAGGAGTTAGATTCCTAATTAGTTTATGATTTGTATTCCTAAATAGCTATAGGAATTCCTTATATATAGACCTATGTAATCGATTGATGAGATACGAGAAATACAATTACAATATATTCTCTCAACATGGTATCAGAGCCTTCCATTGAGACAAAAAAAAAAAAAAAAAAAAAAAAAAAAAAAAAGAAATTTCCCGAAACTTCCCTTACGGGAAGCCACTGCCACCCTAGGAAGCCTTTCTAGGGTTAGTATTTTGCCTCACCGCCCACCCCAGGATATTCTCCAGCCGCTGATCAGCGACTCCCCAGAATCCGGTCGCTGGATTCCAAGCGAATGGCCACCACTCGCCACCTCTTTCTTCTTGCTTTGGTTCATGTGCTGGCGCCTGTCCAATGGTCTTTTTCACTTCGGTTCCTCTCTCCGACGTTGGCTTGAAGAGAGACGTGCAACCCAGGGAGTTGCATTGTCATTCTTGGGCTTATTCAATAGGTTTGTTTGCTGCGATTATGTTGCAGCTGTGTCGGGTAGTCCTCTGTTACTGTTGTTGCTTTAATTTGCTGAGGAAACATATTTTTCATTTACTGTGACAATTGGTTTAGGTAATTTTCGGTGATTTTCTAGTGATTCCTTTTTGCATTAGGGTTTAGTACTGCACCTTTGCTGCAGTTACGGGTATTCTGCTTTTGAACCTTCTCCTTTGTCGAGAGCAGTGCAACTCCAGTTAGTTGCATTGTGTTCTTGGCCTTCAATGGTGTGCTCCGTTTGATAGATTTTCCTTTGCTGCGTTTCTGAATATCTACGCTACTGGGCTTCTTCTTTGAGACATTGATTATAGAAGCTTGAAACAGCCCTGTGAGTTGTTTTCTGGTTCAGTGAGATTTGTTTCGACAACTTAAGTGTGTTGTCTTAATTCTGCTGCTACTATTTGGTTTGGGATTCTATATTGCTATAATGAAGTGGGTACAGTTGCTGAGTATGGTATTGTGCTTTGCTGAAAGTAGTAGTTTGTAACAAGTTGAGCATGATTAACATCTATGCTCCAACTTGAGGGGGAGTGTTAAGGATTAGTTGTAAACAGAATTCTATTAAGAGTTAGATTCCTAATTAGTTTATGATTTGTATTCCTAAATAGCTATAGGAATTCCTTATATATAGACCTATGAAATCGATTGATGAGATAGAAGAAATACAATTACAATATATTCTCTCAACAAATACCAAGGCTGATATAATATAAATTTCTGCTTTTGCTGATTAAACAAGCTCTTTGAATTGTGAGAACTCATAAAAGCTCTCAGAATTCTGACAGTCTTGTACATATTCTTTTTGCAGATGGGGATCAACACTGTTGATTCATCAGTCTCTGGTCTGGGGGGTTGCCCATATGCTAAGGGGGCTTCTGGTAATGTTGCTACTGAAGATGTCATTTACATGCTCAATGGCCTCGGAGTTGAGACCAACGTAGATCTCCAACAGGTCATGTTGGCAGGGAATTACATCTGCAAGCATCTGGGACGCTCATCTGGCTCAAAGACAGCTACTGCCTTGAGCAAAATCACAGCTCATGCATCTAAACTTTGATGTATACAGAATCGCGTTATCAGTTTCCATCGAGATGCATGTGAAAATGTACTGCTTTCATAATAAAGTATAATCACAGGTATTTATCATTCTGTAATTTTAAATCATCTTTGCTCTTGTTTATATTTCATCTTTATTTTTCAAATCTTCATCTTTTCGCATGCATGTGAAATTAATTACCCCTCCTGTTATGCGTGGCCTTTGCTGGTAAATGATGTAGATAGTCGATGACAGTCGGCTGAACGTATTCTGATACTAATGACAGGTGAACTTCTGAAGTGGATACATTACTTTTGGGGTATCACTTTGTAAGAAACATTTGATATAATCTTTCTTAAGGTGCTGCACATTCTAGTAAGAATGGAGCCGTTGGGTGTTTATGAAACTATTACTCTTCCAATATGAATAATGCTGTATCTTTGGATTCTGGGGATGTGTTGTATGAAGCAAAAAAGATAACACAGCACTTCAAAACCTTGGGAGGAAATTTATTAGTAATGAAAATGTTGGCCCTCAGGTAGGGTCTCTCCAAATGTGCAATGGGAGCAATTTTTTTAGCCAAGAATGCGAGATAATTTACTTGGCTTTTTTCTTTTTCTTAAAAAAAAGTAATGGAAGTAGAAACTCGTATAGATCAAACATGAAAATTTAGTATTGTACTTAATAGAGTTCGTTGATATTTTCTCAAATCAAAAGAATTGTTTATATTTTTTGAATAAAAGAATTAAAAGTGAATGATATAATATATAGTAGCAGCTAGTCCTAATTGATTATAGCAGCAAAATGATTTCTCTGAATCTTGTATATGTAAATTGCTTTTTAAGAACATGAAGGAAGGAATGAGTAAGGAACAAGGCAAACCATTATGCCTTAATAACAGAAATAAGGAAGGAATAAGGCATACCGTGAGACTCCGTTGATGGAAGATTGACATTTACAAATTAAGATCTAATTATTTAACCAAATTCACGAAGAAGGGATTAAATCCTCACAAAAGAGGAAAAAAAAAAAATTCAAATCTGAAAATAAAGCAACAATTAAGAGACAAAGAAAAGATAGATATGAGTTTGCTAAAAGCAAATAAAGATTAGAAAAAAGATTGAGATGAGTTTACTAAAAGCAAATAAGGTTAGAAACAAAACAAATAGTACAAAAATTAAAATTAGAATTAGATGACTAATGGAAATTGAAACTATTATTATCGAGAACTAGTCATAAACCTATGCCATGTATGAATTGTATAATTTTATATACTTTTTAATCAATTTGAATAGAGTAATTTTTTCAAACAATTATTGCGATTTATATTTGTATTGATTTAATTTAAATTTGATTAAATAATGAAAGATGAAATTTTATGCTCCTTGTGAAATTTTCAAGTAATAAATTAAAATATATATTTTCACGATAAATTATTGTAATTCAATTGATATGATTATTTATTTTTCCTTTTAAAATTCTTATATATTCAATTAAATACTTATTAATTTTAGTAACTTTTATAATTAAATAATTAAATGAGTTATAAGAAGATTTAATTGTAATGTAATAAAATTTTAATGAATATAAATTATATTTTAATTCATCAATTAACTACGTTATTAACTCCATTATTCAATGTTTATTAATTATAATTCCATTAGATTTCCTTAGTTTATAACTCAATTATTTAATAAAAAATTTACTATTTATTAAATTTTAATGTCCATTAGTTTTTGTAGCTCCATTATTTAATAAAAAAAACTTAATGTATATTAAATGAAAAAAAAAGATTAATCAGAATAAACAAGGTAAAAAGCCACCAATAAGGTGTTGATTAATGTTGTAAATAACATTAATCTCTGTTGGACTGAAAACACAAGTTTAATGTTCAAAAAGCTGTTGATCCGAGGAAAATTAAATCTCTTGATTATAAAAAAAAAAGCCACATCATCATTTCATAAATAAGTGAGGTTTTTAATAAATATATTTTGTGTAATCAGGTAAAGATCAATGAACGATTCATCGCGGTCTGATATGTGGTTGGAGAGCGCTGGTGTGGCATTCTTGTGCTGCTGATATAAGATAACATGGTTGATACTCAAGGGAGGTGACAACATGAAGTAATTGAATAACCTAAATTCTTATTTTCAAAACCAAACCAATTGAAATTAAATTGAAAAGTCAAATAATCAAATTTTAATCATTGAAATATTTTCCATTAATAATTTAATCTTATAGGTGAAGGAATAGTTGAATAAATATGAACCATTTTTTTTATATAAACCACCAATATCCGAATCCTATTATTAGGGACCGCCTAATTTGGCTCAGGTTTTGTTACGGTTAAGGTTTTTCGCCCCTCCCTACGAATGCATTTAGTGGAAATCGAATCCGAGAGCTCTTTTCACATACGCAACCTGAGTTGCCAATTGAGTCACAACCCGTAGGTTCATCTTTGAATTATCTTCAAGTAATTGATAAAGTACCTTTTTATCACATCGGGTTAGTTTTATGCAAATAAATTAAATTATTCGCTATATTTTAGACATTGAAAGTTAGGATTTGTAGTTGATTAAAATTGAATTTCAGAGGAAAATTTTGTTGATTAATAAAATGGCTTCTAAAATCAGATATTAAGCTAAGAGATGAAGTAAGGAAATTAATGAAATCGAACTTGAAAGTAAAAAAAAAAAAAAGAAGCAAAGCTTCATCTTTCTTGGCTTAGGAAGGTTCAGCCACTCATGGAAAAATTGGAAAAATGATGATTTTACTTTCGAAATAACATTTACCAGTTCAAATAATTATAATTAAGCTATGTTAGTTGTGCCTAAAAATTTAGTTTATGTTAAGGAATTTTAGGCTAAATTACATATAACAATTCATAAATGAAAATTTAGCCTTAAAAATATTATCAAAGCCCTAGAATGTGTTAGTCGTTTAAATTTATATGTGAATATTAAATCAGATTGATCAAATATATTATCTCACTTTATTATGTCAAATATGTGTAATTTTATGGATATTATCATTTATGGGAAAATTACGATTGTGAATTTATGATTAGAATAGTTATTTAAATATATTAATTGTTGATAAATATGAATAGAAGATGGAAAATATTTAAGATATGGATTATGTTAAGATAATTAGATCAAATAGGATTTTGGGTGTAACATTGGAATTAATTGTGATGGAGCATGAGATTTGAATTTTTGAGGTAAATTCTTGATGGATGGGCTATATGATATTGTATTGATTATTGTAATTTTAAAAGAGGCGAGCCAGTGTAATTTTAGGGAGATACTATTGAAATTTCAATAGAATAAATATAATTATTTAGGACGTAAGTTAAATAATTGAGAGAAAATATAATAGACTAATTTATAAATTCTTATTTAGTTTTCTCCTTGAATATTTTAGGATAATGGAAGACACCATGGTGAAAGTAGATGCTCATGGATACGAGCGCTGCCAAATGAATAGTATTAGATAATTCACATCATCTATACATACATACATGTGGTAATGCCATCCAGGGATGGATGTTATATTTTCGTATGAAAATATATATTCCTTTCATAAAATTATGGTGAAATTGGATTAGTGTGATTAATAGTGGATTACTTGTGATTTGTGTGTAGTTGGAATGATGTGAATCACTTGGGATTAAAAAGTATGAACATAGTGAGAATGTTGTCTGTTGATTGTAAGAAGAGAGAGTGACACTCTCCTTGTGTACTCGTAACTAGACACGTGTCATCATTATTTGATAACGAGGTGGGACTCATCTAGTTCAAATGGGGTTAGGCTCCTTGTATGCATATAATAAGAACCATAGAATATAGATTATGATTGTAAAGCATACTTGAATGTGAACCAATTTCCATTGATGTGTTTACATGAATTTGACATGTTTGTAATTGATTATGTGCATATTACATATATTTGTCCATTCATGAATAGCGAGATGACTATAAAGAAGTATAATAACATTCATATATGATTGTGTGCAGTGAGAGAGTTATCTAATTCTATTCATTAAGTTTAGACACCCATCTTAGTTTAATATTTTTCCGTGTTGCAGAAATTTAATGGTTTATTCAAATAGCAATCAGATTAGGGCATTGAGTTAATGCAATATATTACATAGTGGTAAATGTTCCTTAGTGATATATAAAAAAATAAAGAATATAATTTTTATTAGAGTTTCACAATTGTAATTAATATGGATTGTAAATCAAAATATTTATAAACTATGTCTAGATGATAAATAGTATTAGACGAGCGTGAAACTCGACGCGATGCGTTGGTTAATTATCATAAATTGTATATTGATATATATAATTTTAAAATTGTGTTGTGATATAATGAAATATGATATTTTATAATAAAAATTTATGTATGCTTTTTTTACATTTGTTGACTTCATACATAATAATTCAACTTGTGGACAACATTATAAATACTATATTATCATTATCATGTAGACATAATTATATAATAAACCATAACAATATCTATATGGTTTGATAATGTCACCTAGTAGAGTTTCGTCAAAATATTTGTTACCATACAAATATAAATATTTTTTTTCAATCAAATATGATTGAAAGTCCATATATATTCATTTTTGTCTTAGTTAACACAATTGCATTATAAATTTTTTAACAATATAATTTTATTTTTAAACTATAATAATTCTAAAATAATTTATAAATAATAATAGCAATTAATATAATTGTTAATGAAATTAATTTCATTATTAATTTATTCTTTAAATTATCATCATAGACAATTTATATTAATAATTAGTTAAAAATAAATATATAAAATACTATAGATATTATGAAACTTTATTTGTTTTTTTTATATGTATATATACTAAGTGCCGTGTACGTCCAACTTTATATCGTCAAAATTAGTGTTTTATGCATTATCTTTAAAAATTTATTTATTATAATTTTATAACTCATTATTTTGAGTAAAAATTAATATTTTATCCTTTTAATACCTCAACTAAAGTTTTTAATACGAAAGCAAGCAAAAAAAAAAAAAGAGAAGTCTTTTAGTGTGAATCTATTTGATATATAATATTTTTCAAATGAAAATTGACAATTTATATAAATAAAATCAGAAATAATTTTTATTAATTTTTTATCTTTGAAATTTTAATTTGAGTCAATGATATAAAAATATAAAATTTATAGATATTATTATTATTTTTGGATTAAATTAAATTATCAATTATTATTTTATTGATGAACTAATAAAAAAATATTATTCTAAAATTAGTATTAGTAGAGCGTTATATAAGTTTAAAATATTAATCTATAATTTGTTTAGAAAAATTATTATCGGCATTTAATAGTTAATATTTGACGTATAATTATTTATTATATTATAAATACTCATATTGCTAGTACTTAATGCTAAAAGATATGTATGAACGTGAACTGTCAAAATTTCAAAATTCTAATGATTGTCACGTTATTTATATAATTGAAAATATATGATATTTAATAATTAATTGAATTAAAAAAATGAAAAAATATTAAAATAAATCAAATCAATAAACAGAAGTTAACTTTTAATAATTTTTTATATATAAACTAATGGTCTATCAATTATATAATTACAGAGTAAACTATTCAACTTATTTATAATTATGCATTCAAAAAATGCAATTGAAAACTTATATTAAGTTTTACTTTTATAAATTAAAAAAATTAATTTAACAACTGTAAAAGGATTAAGTGAGAAAATAATATTGGATAGAAATGTAATTAAAAACTATAAAAGGATTAAGTGAGAAAAGTACTATGGTGGCAAGAATAAAAGGGTTAAAAAGAAAATATTACAGGATAAAAGATGTAATTAAATAAAACTAAAAGGCTAAGTGTAAAATTACTGTTATGTCAGTAGTGTTTTTGCAGGCGTAGGTCTATGCTGTTTTGTTGTTTTCTTTTTTTTTTTTCTTTAAATTTTAAATGGCAGTAATATAACTAAAAGATAATAAAAGGGTAGAGTAGGAAAAACACTGTTATAGCAACAGTAATTCTCCAACGCCCTTTAGATATATATATATAATTTGCACCCAAGGCCCATTATATGCTAGGCTTTATGAATGAAGTTTAGACTAATTATGGGCTTTGAGGGCTTTAAACTAACCCGGTACTAGTGCTGATTTGGGCGCATGAAATGGATCGTGACAGTAGTAAATGGCTGCCGTCACAATAAAAATTAAAAAATATAATTAGAAAATGAGCATGAGAGTTACTTTATTGCATGGTCCATACACATTTGAACATATTATTTAAATAGTATATTTAAAAAAAATAAAAGAAAAACTGAGATATATGAGTAAATTGGAAATAAAATAAGGTAATGCAAGATTAGTATGCACGTAATTGGAATTAAATTAAATTACCATTAATTAAGTTTCACTTAATCACATTCCGAATTAAATTTATATTAAGATATTCAAATTAGAATTAAATTAACTAAAGCAATTGATTTACATACTGTCATACTTAGAATCAAATTAAATTTAGATAACATAATTTGAATTAAATTACGTAACAATTGATTAAATCAATTTAATTACATTTGAAGTCAAATTAAATTTAGACAACTTAATTTTAAAGTACATTATTTCACTCGTGGTCATAATTGGAATCTAATTAAATTAAGATAACCTAATGGAAAGTATATATGTTGCGCTGACTAGTTAATTGATATATTAATAAAAGTAAATGGAAAATTTAGGATGTGATTAAGAATGTGAAGTAACAGTATTATAGCAAAAGTGATAGAGATATGGACTATCAAGGGATTTGATGGCAGATGGGATCTTGATTAAGATTGATTGGCCTAATGGATGGGCAATATAGTTATATATATTGATTTTTATAACTTTTAAAAAGTAGATAGTCTAGGTTTAGGGAGATTTTATTAGATTTTCAAACGCATTTTCATAGTTTGAGGCCAAATTTCATAAGAAATGAATAAATATTTAATTCAACTCTTGAATAACACTAGTCTTCTCTCGTCTCTGTAAACTCTTCTAGATCACTCAGGTCCTTCTATGACTCCTCCAGACAAGAGTCAGTAGTAAAGCTGCATCTTCTTTATCAACTGTGAGTTGTATTAAGTATTATTTACACCTAAGATCATGCATTCTTACTTGCATTTTTACAATTCACCTTTTAATGATAACAGCTCACACACACATACACATACACACATGTATATATATACACTTATGATTGCAATGTTGATGTCAAATGCATGTTTGCTAACAGTTTTATTTATTATAATGTTTTATATTGTATTGTTTGTGATTATTAATGCATAAATTTATTGGAGATAATGTAGACCAATTCAAATGTGTTTGAATGTCTGTTGTACTTGTTGATAGTTGTTAGGATACTATAGCTGTATCAAAATATCTCCTCTTATCTTTAAGAGATTCTTCTTGTATATTAAATACTAAACTCAATACAAAGTCCAAATCAAGCTTGATTTTACCATATAATCGTATTAGAGCCATATTAAGCTTAGTGGCTACTTCTCCTTCTTTACGTTTTACCGTTCCAAATCTCTTGCAATTTCTATATGTAAAAATCACACCAGCAAATTATTTATTATGGAAAGCACAACTCTTGCCCCTTTTACATGCTATAATCTTGCCAACCACATTGATGACAATTTTACTCCTCCAACTCCTACCCTCGCTAATAACACACTCAATCTAGTGTATTCTACATGGTTTCAACGTGACCCGTTAGTCTTAAGCTGGCTTTTTTCATCAATTTTAGAAAGTCTACTCTCTTAAATCATTGGTTGTAACACTGCAAAGGATGCATGGATCAAGCTTGCCATAATCTTAGGTTCTACATTGTACACTTAAATAATATAGTTAAAGAAGTAGTTGCATCATCTCTCTATGGGTATTGGTAATGTTGAAACATACACGAGAAAAGCCAAGTCTCTTTCAGATCAACTGGTTTTACGAAATTCATTAATTCTAGAAGACTCTTTAGTGAACAACATACTTGAGAGCTTTCCAAAGATATCAGACCTTTTTCTAGAGCTATGGAAGCCATAAACTCACTTATCAATTATGATGACTTGTTCTCTCTTTTTCTCAGTGAAGAAACTCAACTGAAAATGGAGAGGCTCCATCTTGAAAATTCTGTTGCACCTACTCCACAATTTGCAACTAGAAATGCTAATAGTCGTGGTCGTGGCAATAACCTTGGACGAGGCTGAAATAGCAACTTCTGCTCCCCTAATTTATCTTCTACTACTTCAGTTGTTTATCATAATTGTGGAGGCCAAGGACATGTTCAACAAAAGTGTCCATCACCCAAAAATAGGTTTACTCATTCCCCAAACACATGTCAACTTACTTCCAACTATGCCACTCATTCCAAACCATCTTCGTTGCAACAATGGACTACAGATTCAGGTGCAAATTTCCACATTACTGCTCAACTGGACAATATTGTTCAATCAACACCATATAAGGGCACTGATGAAATATTGATTGGCAACGATAAATCTATCCCTATCTCTCATGTCGGTCATAGTTTTGTTTCTCTTGATTTTACTTCTTTTACTCTCAGCAATATTGTTTGTTCACAATTAGCTTATTATAATTTACTTTCTATCAATGATTTTTCTCATGAAAATAATGTCTCACTTGAATTTTTTTTCCTAAACATTTGCTTATTAAGGATATCCCCACGAAATAGGTGTCGTTCAAAGGCCAAGCAAAGAAGTTCTTTATCATTTCCCATTACACAAATTCGTCGACCGGAAATTAATCTTGCCGATTTTTTGATTTGGCATGCTTGTTTCGATCATGTCCATGATCGTCAAGTTCAACATATTTTGTCTCGGAATAAATTATGTTCTCTTTCTAATAAAACTATGACTAATCCTTATCATGCTTTTAGTATTAACAAAAGTCATAAACTACCTTTCTCTTCGTCTAAATTGCTTTAATTGTCCTTTATAATTAATTTACTTTGACGTATGGGGTCCTTAACATCCTATCTTACTGCTAATGTACTTAATGTGTATCATGTCCCTATACACCTGAACAAAATGGGTGTGCTGAGAGAAAACAAAGACATATAGTTGAGACATGTAGAGCTCTTTTACATCCTATGCCTCTGTCCCATTAAAATACCGTTGATTATACCATTAACAGAATCCTTTATAGTACAACTAAACCTTACACACCCTTTGAGTTATTATTCAAAATCAAACCAAATTATACAACTCTTCGTGTTTTGGCTCATTATGCTATCCTTGGCTCAAGCCTTATATACTGAACAAACTTGCTCCTAAATCCACAAAATATGTCCTTTTGGGATATAATAAACTTCATATAGGATATCAATGCCTGGATATTTTAGCTGGAAAGATATATATCTCACGCCATATATATTTTTTTATGAACATATGTTTAACTTGAGCAACAAACTCGCAATACATTTGATTATGCATCTCCACCGTTGTAACAACATCTTGTTTCCCTACCTCCCATATTGCAACACCTAGCACATACCAATAGCATTCTCAGCCCCCATCCCTCTGCCTGTGTCACATCTCCAACAATTATTCCCACCACAACCAATGATATACTCGGTCCCTTGAATCACCTTAACTAAGAACTTGCTACATCTTCATCTTCCTCTTCTAGTGCCCACAACACACATAAACATACCCATAACTCCCTTCCATCCATTACACCCTTACCAAATCTTGATTTTACAACAAGCTCTACTCCCACAAATAACCAAATTGTTCCTAGTCATACTTATAAAATGATCATAAGATCTCAAACTGAAAATCTCAAACCTAAGACCTATATGGCCTCCACATTGTACCACATGTTCTAACCTGTTATATACATGCAATGAAATTAAAGGGATAGAGAAACGCCATGCAAGAAGAGTTTAATGCCTTGGTTTCCATCGGCACCTGGGAGTTGGTACCATCTAATAAAGTTCAAAATGTTGTTGGGTGCAAATATGTTTTCCGAATTAAACAAAAACAAGATTGCTCCATTGATTGTTACAAAGCCTGTCTTGTTGCTAACGACTTTCATCAATGACCTAGTGTGGATTTTGTGGAAACTTTCTCTCTCGTTATCAAGTCCACAATAATCTGTATACTTTCATAAATAGCAATTTCTAAAGGTTGGCCTCTTTATTAGCTTGATATCTTCAATGCCTTCCTTCATGGAGACCTCGAGTATGATATGTATATGCAACAACCTCTAGGATTTATTGATGTTGATAAACCAAGCTATGTTTGAAAGTTTCATTGTTCTCTTTATGGTGTTGCCAAGTGCCACAACAGTGGTACAAAAGACTAGCATCCAAAATGTTGCAACTCGGCTTCAGGAAGTCCAATGCCGATTCATCATTATTTCACTTTACTACATCGACTTATCAATTGTATTATTTAATATATGTCGATGATATTGTCTTGACGGGAAGCTCTATGTCCCATTTACAATGGATTATTCATTCTCTTCAAAGTGAGTTTATGGTCAAAGATTTAGGCTCGTTAGATTATTTTTTAGGAATTGAAGCTTGTTATACTCCTTATGGATTATTTTTATCACAATCTAAATACATTCATGATTTGCTTATAAAAGAGAATATGGATAAAATGAAAAGTTCTCTTCACACCAGTGGCTGTCAATGAAAAATTAAGTGTTACTCATGGTCAACCAGCTACTAATTCAACTCTATATTGTGTCATTGTCGATGGTCTTCAATATTTATCATTAACATGATTCGATTCAACCTATGTTGTGTTTCGTGTGTCTTAATATGTTCACAGACCAGCGGAGCAACATTGGGCAGCAATGAAAAAAATTCTTTGCTACCTTCAACAGACCGCTGACTATGGTTTGCTTCTCACCAAGTCACATACTTGTTTACTAATCCCTTATTTCATGCTTGTTGAAGCATATTGAGGTCGATTTCTAACATTCAAAGACCAACTAGCATATATTCTAACTAAAGCTCTGTCTCATACTCGTCATCAACTGCTTACTGCCAAGTTAATAATTCAACCTCATTCTAAATGAGTTAGAATTGAGGGGGCTTATCGAAGATAATGTAGACCAGTTCAAAAATATTTGAATATCTATTGTATCTATTGTATCTATTGTAATTGTTAGGATACTATAGTTGTACCAAAATATCTCCTCTTATCTTTATGAGATTCTCCTTGTATGTTAAATACTAAACTCAATACAAAGTCCAAATCAAGTTTGGGTTTGCCACATCAAAATTCACCCACGTACTTTATGAAAAAAACCTTATGGCACATTCAACTTTTACTTTGACCTATTAAACACTTCAACTTATAAAATTGCATTATTAAATACTTTAACTTATAAAATTTTTCTATTTAAGGTTTAAACTTGTAAAATTAGATCTATTAAACACTTATTGGTTGTTAAAAAATGTGAAAGTTATTGTTTTAAAAATTACATTAACTGCACATTAAGTGAATATTTTATATATAAATGTCGCAAATACCATAAATCTATCACTGGTAATATGGAGAGAAGTAGAATGTTAATAAAATATACAACTTCAGGGGTTATAGTAGGTCTCTGACAATGTTGGAGATGACACAAGACTTTTTTTATAAAATATAGGAGTGAATTTATGCATTTGGCTATTGTTTTGACTTTGATGAAATGAATAATGTGGATTATTGTGACGTAATATGAGACTCATAAAGATAATAGTGTCTCAATAAAAAAATATAATGGGGATGAGTTCCTTAGTTCGTAAATAGGGAAAGATTTCTCTATCATTAAATGTGAAAAGATGAAACATAGAATGAGATCTGCATCTAGAAAAATGTGAAATGTGAAGGCTTGAAAGGAAGATGAAAGGACTAACAGACGAAATGAAGAGGCAAGAAAGGCATAGTATGAAAGTTGAGACATTAAAATAGGTTGTTAGGTGTAATTCCAAGAATCAATATTCCTGCGATTAAGTACATTTCGAGCTTAATATGTTGGATGAAAATGAGGATGATAAGTAAGCTTCCATGCCTATATGTTACCATCTTGTTGAACCCATTTTGGGAGTTTTTAAATTTGGGTTTGTATTTTCGGCTTGGGCTTGGATGTTTAATTAATTGAGACCCAATTGGTATTATGTTATATAATTAATTAATTAATTAAAAAAAAGGGATAGTAGTAGACGTGAGCTGCAGTTGAAAAAAGGAAAGCACTCCTCAAGCAGTTGTTGACACGTACAGAAGGTGGGGGACCAAAGGAGCCAATGACGGAAACGTGTGTCAGTGAATCCTTTTGGTAACTGTCTGTGGAGCTTATAAATGGAGCAAGGGAACAACAAAAATCCAACCAAATTCTTCGACGAATTCAATAAATTAAATCAAAGTCTCCAACAAGTCAAGCAATTTAATTTTCAAAGCCTTGTTGTTATTTTTCCTAAGCACTCTTCATTTACATTTCCTATAATTACAAACTCTCTTTTCAATACAAGCAAGCAATTTACATTTCAAGCAATCAAAGTTCCTCTACAGTTCAAACAATCAAATGTTTATGTACAATTTTCCTTGCCCAAATTTACTTTAACTGCACAACCAGTGAAGCGTATACCATGGATCCAAACCCACAGTCTAGACGTCAGATGAAGCGCACTTTAATTCCTCAGTTGGTGTACTTCACACTCTTGGCATGCCCGCAATTCTCCAACCCAAGCTGTCAGCCAGAGGATTTGTTGCTATTTTCTCAAAAAAGGATCAATAATCTTTAACGGCACGCCCAGTGGGACCACTTTTGTGTATTCCATCTTCCACCTGAGCTTTGAGAGAAACTATCATGACTCGAAAAACTCATTCTGTTATTAAGAAAGAAACTACTATGGGTCTCTAGATTCTGATTAGAAACCCAAGTAGTGAAATATACTGTAAACAGAAGAACAGTTTAGAACTTGGTATATTCACTTATTAGATTTCCAGAGTTCTAATGTTCAGAGAAGATAAGACTTATTTCAGTTTTAGAACATCAAAACCATTAACAACTTTAGCATTTCTAAAATGTAAACAGAAATGTGAGTAAAATAGTATCAAGCAAAACTTCAGAAATTAAAAAGATCAACACAGTGATTTATAGTGGTTCGACACTAACTCGCCTACATCCACTCCCCAAGACTCATCTTGAGATCCTCAACTATGTTATCCCTTTCCAAGGGTAAGAGACAAACCAGCAGTATAAGGCAATAGATCAACACCTAGATCTACCCTTTATCCCACTAGATTTTTCAAAGGTTCTAGTTAACCTCAACCCTTTCTATTTTTGGCAGAGTACAGAAACTCAATTCAAGACATTAGAATCTCTCTCACGGAGAAGGTCGCTTGATAACCTATTTCACAATAGCTTCTCACCTAAGCTATTACACAAATGTTTATCAAATGAAAAACCTGTCTACTAAAGATTACAGAATCTAAATAGACAGATAGAAATGCAAATATAAGCACAAGAAAAACAGTTTTTCAGATTAGAAAATCGTTTCGAAAACAAAACTGTTTTTCAAAAGAAGTTGTTTTAGAAAATTTCTTTTCTCTTTTAAACATAAAACGTAAAGTATAAAGATGAAATGAAATAAGGGGGTAGAGAGTAAGTTTTGAGAGATAAAAGATATGATCAATGGATGAATACTCTTAAAATGAAAACTCTTTCTTCCACATTTTTCAAGAATGAAAATGCCTTTTTATAGAGAGGTCTGTGACTCTCGTTTTTAGAAAGTAAAAATATCTTTTTCAAATCTGAATATTTTCTTTCCTTATTTAGAAGATACGGAAATCCTTGTTTACAAAACTTTTTGAGTCAATATTCTATCTTTTTGGTAAGTAAATAAGAGATAATCTTTCTTTCCTTAAAATAAAGATTTTCGAAAGTGAATACTTGAATAAATATTTTCCGAAAAGATTTTACTTACTAAAACGAATTAAAATAAGATCTTTCTTTATTTTAGGTAAGAAGATAAATCAAGATTCTTAGATCTTCAAAAAGGTTTTGTTTCCAAAAATGAAATGCATAAGATCTTTATCCGATTTATTCTTATTGCCAAAATTGTTTAGAGACAAAGTCTCTTTAATTTAGGTAATTCGAATATTTTGAATCTTAAGAGTATTCGAAAAATAATTTTTAACGAAAAATCAAGGAACAAAAAGATTTATTTTGAAGAACTATTTTCGAAAAATAATTTTGATGAGAGAAAATTGGTTTTTGTGCTTATAATTGAATGTTCTCTCTATCCTACAATGAATCCTAAAAATCTAACCACTAGGGTCTTCGAATGTCTTCATAATCTTTGGATTTGTAGGACTTGCCTTGTTCATTTATTTACTTTCCATATGTATTTTGCATAAAATATTATTAGCACACATGTGCTCCACCTGAATTTTATGCACAGAAAAATATAAGTTCTAAGTATGCCAAATGATTTTATTATCCTTATGTTTACCCGCAGTGTGCTTTACTTTCTTTGGTTTCTCTGAGGCAGGAGTGTAGGGTGTTCCCTTAACTTTCAGAGTAGCTAGCTTCCTTTCATTAACATCCTTCATTCTTTCCAAGGACTCGATGAGAGACTGATTATGTTCAATCACAGTCTTGCAATGCTTTATTGCCTCATCAAGCTCCTTATTATGCTCTTCTATAAGCTCTTTTTCCATTCTTCCTAGCATAGCTTCTCTACTCCTTTGAACTGATAAAAACTCAGATTCTTTTTCAGTTTTGACCTCAGTTGACCTGTCTTCTTCACTTAATTCCAGTTTTTCTGTTTCAGCATCACTGGTTTCTTTTATTTTCTTTCCTTTTTCTACCTTTTCAAACTCCTTTTTCCCTTCTGTTTCTTCCCCTTTTTCTTTTTCTGATTCTGCTTCCTTCTCAGCTACTGTCTCCTTCTCTTCTTCTATCTCTTCCTTCTTTTCCTCTTCTAATTTCTTTTCTTTCTCTTTTTCTTTCAATTTCTCTTTCTTTTCTTCCTTCTCTGTTCCTTCCAACTCAGCTTTTCCTTTCTCTTCTCTTTTCTTCTTTTTCTCAGCTTCTTCTTCTTCTTTTACTTTCTTTTCTTTCTCTTCTTTTTCCTTTTCTTCTTCTCCTTCTTCATCTTTCATTTTCAACGACCCACTGTCTAGCTTTGAAACATTGCTACCATCACTTTCATTCAAATCAATTTTCAGAAACTCAAACACTGGTGTAAGCAGCATTCCATAGGGTAGTTTCTTAGGGTTATTCTGCATTTTGTCAAAGATGGTATGACACAGGTTGAAGGGTTTCTTTTCAACTATGTGCCACATAATTCACAATTCAACCTGATTCATATATGTAAGTGAAGCACTTTTGGGATAAATATAATGCACAACCAGTTTGTACTGCCATTTCATGCTATCTGTCAAATTTGAGCATTCAATAACACCCTGTTTATCTGCAGAACCCCTCTTAACAATTTTCTTCACAAATTCTTCCTTTTTGTATTCACTAACCCTAGAAATATCCTTAATTTTCGTTACCCTAGACCCAGTATTTGGCAAATTAAAAATTTTGCTCAAGTTAGCGTAAGAGAATGCTTTGATTTCACCCTCAAGTTTTACAGAAATCGACTCTGTTCCACTAACCTAAAGAGAACCATAGAATTCTTTAACCAAATTCTCATAACATGGTATATTTAACGACAGAAAATCCATCCAACCTTGAAACTCAAAGAGTTCCTTGAAATTAAACTCAGCATTCCCGAAAAATTTCCAATCAATGACATAAGAACGCATTAGAGGATATGGTGAAAGAACAGATTTACCTTTGTCGCGAAGGCTACTTGTTTCTTTGAAGTTGCAGTTTTCGCTTTTTCTTCCTTCGATTCTTCAACTGTTTTAACTCCTTTTGCTCATATTTCTTTGATAGCCTTTTTAGGAGTTGGAGTTCTTGTTCAGTTAGAGAGTCGGATGAAGAGGTGAAACTTGATTCAGCCATTGTTGAGGTTTTGATGCAGAGAACAGTTTAGGGTTTCGTAGTAAGAGAACAAGAGAGCAGTTAATAGAAAGACAGAAACAATTAAGTGGCAAAATAAATTTTAGGAAAGAAGAATAAAATGAAAATAAAGAACTATTTTTAGGGAAATTCAAATCGACAAAAAAAAAAAAAAAAAAAACTGCCAAAACTTAAATAGAATAAAGACATAAAACATAATAAAACAAACACACAAAAGAAAACAAATTGACTATTTTTGAATTTTGTCTAAAGCTAGATTCTGATAATGATATTAGAAAGTCATATCAGAGCAATATGCATTCCTTTTTAGACAAAAACGTTTTTCACAAACACACAGAATAAAGTATTAGAACATAGCAGGTCTTTCATTCTCAAATATAGAAAGCAGTTTAGAACATACCTACAGAGTTCTAAAGTTAAGAGTTTAGAACTAACATACCGAGTTCTCTTCTAATTAAGCAGAATTGATTCTCATTCAAAGGTTTAGTAAAAATATTTGCCAATTGCTTTTCTGTAGGAATGAACTCAATCATTATGTCACCTTTTTGTACATGATCACGTATGAAGTGATGTCTGAGTTCTATGTGCTTGGTTCTAGAATGCTGGATTGGATTTTTAGATAAATTGATGGCGCTTATGTTGTCACACTTTACTGGTACTGTTTCTAATTTCAGTCCATAGTCTGCCAACTGTTGTTTGATCCATAAAACTTGTACAACACAGCTTCCAGCAGCAACATATTCTGCTTCTACAGTAGAAAGAGCAACAGATGTTTGTTTCTTGCTAAACCATGATACAACGGCGCTACCTAGAAACTGGCAAGTTCCAGACTTGTTTTTTCTATCTATTCTACTCCCTGCAAAATCAGAATCACTATACCCAACAAGATCAAATGTATCACCTTTAGAGTACCATAAACCCAGATTAGAAGTTCCACAAAGATATCTTAGAATTCTTTTTACAGCAATTAAATGAGATTCTTTGGGACACGATTGAAATTTGGCGCATAGACAAACACTAAAGTGTATGTCAGGTCTGCTTGCCGTTAGATATAGTAAAGAACCAATCATACTTCTAAACAATTTGATATCCACATCCTTACCTTTTTCATCTTTTTCTAATTTTGAGGATGGACTCATTGGTGTACTACATACCTTAGCATTTTCCATTTTGAATCGTTTCAACAATTCTCTAGTATATTTTTCTTGATTTATGAAAATTCCATTTTCACATTGTTTGATTTGAAGTCCAAGGAAGAAGTTTAATTCTCCCATCATACTCATTTCGAACTCACCCTGCATAATCTTAGAAAATTTCTTACTAAGGAGATTATTAGTAGAGCCAAAGATTATGTCATCAACATAAATTTGTACAACTAGAATGTCATGTGCTTTATTTTTGACAAATAATGTTATATCAACCTTTCCTTTTGAAAAACCATTTTCTAATAAAAACTTACTTAATCTTTCATACCGAGCTCTAGGAGCTTCCTTAAAATCATAAAGAGCTTTAGTAAGTTTGCAAACATGATTAGGTTTATAAAAAATTTCAAAACCAGGAGGTTGTTCTACATACACTTCTTCATTTAGAAAACCATTTAGAAAAGCACTTTTTACATCCATTTGATACAACATGAAGTTTTTAAAGCATGCAAATGCACAAAGCATTCTAATGGCCTCAAGTCTAGCAACCGGGCCAAAGGTCTCATCAAAATCGATCCCTTCCACTTGGCTGTACCCTTGAGCCACTAATCTTGCTTTATTTCTCACAACATTACCTTGTTCATCAAGCTTATTTCTAAACACCCATTTTGTTCCAATAACAAAATGGTTTTTAGGTCTAGAAACAAGTTTTCAAACTTGGTTTATCTTAAATTGATTTAGCTCTTCTTGCATAGCAAGAATCCAACTTTCATCATTTTGAGCATCTTCTAAATTTTTAGGTTCTATTTGAGAAACGAAAGCAACATTACCAAAATATCTCTTATATTGAGCTCTAGTCATCATCCTTTCTGAAGGATTATCCATAATGTCTTCTTGGGGATGATACTTATGGAATCGCCATTCTTTTGGTAATTGAGAATCTTCGTTTTCTGTTTCTAGCATTTGACTTTCAGTTGTATTCTGATCTTCATGTTCTTTCACACCTTACCTTACTGTAAGACATGACATGTTGCCCGTAATATACTTAATAGGCACTTAATTCTTATAAATGCTTACTAAGTATACTACAAGGGCCTTAAAACTTTTGATTCATTCATTTATAACTTGTAGAAAAGTAAATTTAGTTATGAAATGTAAAACTCATTTTGGTTCTTTCACCTGTTATAAAAAAATGTCTTTTTCCGTAATTTACTAGACATATGAAACATAACTTCTATTAAGCTCAATATGATTTTTTAAACATCAATTACATTATCAAGAACATAAAATGGTTCTATAAACTATAAGCCCATGGATGATTCAATTACATATTGGTGTCCTTTTCAAACATTAGATACATAATAGAAATTAATTACTTTAATAGAATATAAACTTTCAAATTCATCCAATCATAATTTACATGTATCTGCTCAAATATACATAAATGTTCTGTTAATATTTAATACATCATACATATTCCAAAAGAAGTCAAATATACAATAGCTACATCAGTAGCATACTATCTACATCAAATAAAAACGATCCTCTCCTAGTTCTTTTTCCTTTCCTTTTCCTGCGATAGCACAAAAGCAACTATCGCTAAGCATTTTGCTTAGTGGTGTATTATTATAAAACAAACATAAATTTATCAAATCAAACTCTTTATAGGAAAATACTGAATCATAATTCATAAACCCACCATGTTAAAGGAAATAAGAAAAGAAAAAAAATACCATTTAAATCATAAATTCATAATGTAGTCTTTACAGCTTTTATAGAGTCAATTCCGAGCGCCATCATTGTCTAATGTGCACATCTAGACCTGCTATCTACAACTTCAACCTGTGATATGATTTCAATAGAAGAGGGAGCAATCTACAACCTCAACATGGAGGGAGAATTTCATATCAATCATATATATTTTTTATTTCCTTTAATCTTTCAAATTGATTTGTAATCACACTAATTACCATTTAATTAATATTAACATCCTCAATATATAGTGTTTTCCATTGTTCTAGGTTTTCCTTTTATCCGGATAACCGAATTCATCGAAAAAACTAGAATAGCAAGAACTATAAAGTTGAGGATATTACATGTTCAACTTCTGGTTCAGCCTGATTATCAATATTCTGCTCACTTTCTGGCTGTTCTAGTTGTTCTAATTGTTCATTCTGCTTTTCTTAATTAGAATCTACAACATCATCATTTTCTAAAATTCTAGATGGCGAGTCAGATTCATCAAACACAACATGAATAGATTCTTCTACAACTAGAGTCTTTTTATTAAACACCCTATATGCTTTACTATGACCAGAATATCCCAGAAAAATTCCTTCATAAGATTTAGCATCAAATTTAGCAAGATGATTTTGCTTGTTATCTAGAATAAAACATTTACACCCAAAAATATGAAAATAACCAATATTTGGTTTTCTACCTTTGTATAGCTCATATGGAGTCTTTTTAAGTTTAGATCTTATCAGAGCTCTGTTTAGAATATAACAAGCTGTGTTAACGGCTTCTGCCCAGAAATACTTTGGTAGTTTAGAATCACTCAACATAGTTCTGGCCATTTCTTGAAGTTTTTTATTCTTGCGTTCCACTACTCCATTTTGTTGAGGTGTTCTAGGTGCTAAGAAATTATGGAAGATTCCTGACTCATTGCAAAAAGCATCGAATTTCTGATTTTCAAATTCTCCTCCATGATCACTTCTAATTGCAGATATGTTGTATCCTTTTTAATTTTGTATTCTCTTGCAAAGATGAAAAAACATGTCATATGACTCATCCTTATTTCTGAGGAAGAGTGTCCAGGTGAATCTAGAGTAATCATCTACAATAACAAATGCATAGAATTTTCCTCCAAGACTAGAAGGAGTAATACGTCCAGATAAATCAAGGTGTAGCAATTCTAAAGGTCTAGAAGTAGAAACCATGCCCTTGGATTTAAAAGATGTTCTGGTTTGTTTGCCCATTTGACAAGTATCACAAATGTGATCTTTTTCAAATTTCAACTTTGGCAAACCTCGAACCAAATCTTTCTTAGACAGTTTAGAAATAAGGTGCATGCTAGCATGTCCAAGTCTTCTATATCATAACCAACTAGAATTATCAATAGAAACTAAACATATATCTTGGTTATGGATATCAGAGAGATCTACTAGGTATATATTCCCAAATCTTTTTCCAACAAATAAAGTTTTATTATCATGCATGTTCTGAACTTCACAATGAGAGGGTTCAAATATCACTCTTCTATTCTTATCACAAATCTGACTAACACTTAACAAGTTATAATGTAATCCTTCTACTAAGCATACATCTTCTATTGAAGGATTAGAACCTACGACACCAATACCAACGATTTTACCTTTTGCTTTGTCTCCAAAGCTTACTGTACCTCCCTTTTTCTTTTCTAATTTGGTGAACTTCTTTCTATCACCAGTCATATGCCTAGAGTAAGCACTGTCCATGTACCACATTTCCGTTTTCAGCTTACTCCTTAGGCACACCTGAAAAAGATCAAGCAGATTTAATTACCCAACTCATATTGGGTCCTGGAGGGTTAGTGGTAGCAAGTGCATTTAGCTTACTATGATTTTTCTTTCTGTTGAAACTTTGATGTTCTAAAGTCACAACATTAGAAACAACACTTTTCTTATTAGAAACATGATTCAGTTTAGAAATGCCATCATAGCTAGAAGTTGTCTTTTCTTTAGAAAACGATTTTGAAATTGATTTTAGAATTCTAATCTTAGTTTTTAAAGATTCATTTTCAGAATTCAGATTTTACATTTTTCTTCAAGGTGTTTTAGATTTTTAGAAAATTCATTATTACAATTTTTAAGATCTTTAATTTCTATGATAAGATCTTTGCATGTAACTTCTTGATAAAAAGCATCTTTCAAATGATTACATTCAGTTTTTAGTTTTCTGAAATCCTTCTTTAGAACTTTATGCTTTCTAACAAGCTTTTCAAACTCATTGAAAAGGTTATTGTAGGTATCTAGAAGATCATTTTCTGATTCAGGTTCAGAAATACTTACAGTGCTTTCTTTATGCTTCTTGACCATTGCATTTGTTTCATTGATTTCAGCTTTCTGTGTTGAAGTCAGAGTACTGATTTCTTTGGAGTCGGAATCAATAGTAGCAATTAGACAAATCTTAGCTATTTCTTCTTGATCACTTTGGCTTTCAGAATTAGAATTTTCTAAATCACTCCAAGCAGCTATGAATGCCTGCTACAACTTCTCTTTCGTTGACTTCTTTTTCAATTTAGGACAATTGGGTTTGATATGTCTGGGTTTGTTGCATTCATAACAAACCACTTCAGAAGGTTCTTTCTTAGGTAAGTTGCTATTTTTAGGTGGAAAGTTCTTTTTGATAAACTTTTTCTGTGGCCTTCCACTCTTTCTATAGAACTTTTTAAATCTTTTAGCAACAAGTGCTAAATCATCACTATCAAGATCAGAAGAACTTTCTTCACTAGAGACTACTTTCAAAGCCAGTCCTCTCTTTTTCTTATCTTCTATAGTCAAAGAAGATTTCATTTCTTCTGAAACAAGAGCTCCTATAAGATAATCATACGTGACCGGAGTCTCTTTGTAATTCATAACAGTTCATATAGAATCTCATTTTTTAGGTAGAATTCTAAGGATTTTCTTAACAAGCTCATCTTCTGAAATTTCCTTTCCGAGAGTTCTCAAGGGATTAACTATATTAGTAAATCTAGAATTTAATTCTGCAATAGTTTCTCCTTCCTTCATACTAAACATTTCATATTCTCTCCAAAGGATATTTATTTTGGATTCTTCACTCTATCTGTACCCTCATAGGTAACTCTAAGTTTTTCCCAAACTTCTGTTGCAGATCTACATCTAGAAACTTTGTTGTATTCTGTTGCATCTAAAGCACAATGAAGAATATTAATAGCTTTTGCATTTATAGACATATCATTCCAATCAGCATCTGTATATTCTTCTTCTGTTTTTCTAATATATCATTTTCTACAATTTTCATAGGAATATGAGGACCAGTAATAACATTCCTCCAGCAATTTATATCAACTGATTTCATGAAATTTTCCATTCTGGTTTTCCAATAATAGTAATTAGAACCATTGAACAAAGGAGGTCTAGAAACAGATTGACCTTCTAAAGAAGTAAGAGGAAGTGGGGTTGCCATGGGATCTTATCTCTTAAGCTGTTAAGCTTTGGTAAGTCAAGAGCCAAAGCTCTGATACCAGATTGTGGGTCCCATATATGAATGGCACAACCCAAGAGGGGGGTTGAATTATGTTTTCTAAAATATAAAATTTAGCTTTAAAAACAAAACACAGAATTCTAAGTGCAGTGGAAATGTAACGAACTTGTGAAAATAAGTTATTGATTAGAACTACTTCACAATGTTCTATTTATAGAAAATAGAAAGACTTTGCGAAGTGCAGCTATCAACTAGAACTGCTTCACAATGTCTTATTTAATATTAGAATAGCTTTATGATGGAAATCTATTGTGATTAGAACTTCATCATAAAGTTTAGAAAATCATATAAGACTGTGTGAGAGACAGTTATCGAAATCAGAACTGCTTCACAAAGCTTTAATCAAGTTTAGAAAACTGATTAGAAACCCAAGTAGTGAAATATACTGTAAACAGAAGAACAGTTTAGAACTTGGTATATTCACTTATCAGAATTCCAGAGTTCTAATGTTCAGAGAAGATAAGACTTATTTCAGTTTTAGAACATCAAAACCATTAACAACTTTAGCATTTCTAAAATGTAAACAGAAGTGTGAGTAAAATAGTATCAAGCAAAACTTCAGAAATTAAAAAGATCAATATAGTGATTTATAGTGGTTCGGCACTAACTCGCCTACATCCACTCCCCAAGACTCATCTTGAGATCCTCAACTATGTTATCTCTTTTCAAGGATAAGAGACAAACCAACAGTACAAGGAAATAGATCAACACCTAGATCTACCCTTTATCCCACTAGATTTTCCAAAGGTTCTAGTTAACCTCAACCCTTTCTGTTTTTGGCAGAGTACAGAAACTCAATTCAAGAAGACAGTGATTTTCGCAAGTGTATGAAATCGCAATAAGTAATATAGAGTGAAAAAGTATCATATCCACAGGGATTGTATATCAAGTACCAAAATTATGTTAACCTATTATTATTTAAATGACAATAAGAGAGATTTGTTATAAGGAAAGTAAATTCGAAAATAAAACAGAAAGAGATCAAGCAACAAGGTTTAGGTGAAAAGAAATCAAGGATTTAAACTACTAGGGAATTTGATTTCACTTAATTCTATCCAATTTATTTTATTAGTCTGTTAATCAATTTTAATTGTTCAAGTAGGAGAAACAACCCTAAAATCACAAACAAGCTCTCCCGATGTATTGTTAGCTATTCTAATCTAGTCTAATTACCTATCTTCCAATAGCGCAATCAAACAAAAATTAAATCATTAAGTTTTATGGTTGTTTTGTGAATTCATAACCTAAGGTCATTAACTTATGAAAATCCCCCTTGAGTCAAACCATATAGCTTCCGCATCAAGTTATTATTCTCAAGTAATTCATTATCTTTTTCATATAAAAAACCCTTCTCCCGATAGTGATTAATGAAATAATTCAATTCAGGGGAGAAACTTTGCCTGGAAGCTTTAAGTTCAAGAATAAATTATAACAAGAACAATGAAAAGCAAATCTAATATTATAAATTTGAATCGAATTAAGTTACATCAAATCCATAGTATAAGAGTTTAGCTAGACATAGTAATTAAATAAAACTCAGTAATACTTGAATAAATCTTCATAATCGATAATGAACAATGAAAAGAAAAACAAGATTAAGAGTTTAGAGATAAAAACTAGGTAACAGCTATGTGGATGGCTTCCTTGAATCTTGGCACAAATCTTGGATGCTTGAAATCTTTTAGAGAGAGAGAACTATGTATGAAAATACTAATTTCGAGAGATCTCAACAATGAAAAGCTCCCCTCTTTATATACACCTCCTGGAGGAAAATCTGACTTCGTTTAGGAAATAGAATCCTTATTAAGTACAAAATCTTCTTTAGGAGATCATGACTGTTTAGGCCTTGAATTTCTTCTCAGTTAGGACTCTTTTCTCTTCCTAAATAGGTCTAGATTTTGTTTAGTACGTTTAGGAAACTATCCGAGGCGAGCCCATGTGAGAAAAGGATTGATTTGCGTTTTTAGTTCATGTCAGCTCTGCCTTCGAAGCACGGGCGTGCCATCTAGCATGGCTTGGGCGTGCTAGAGTCTAGAACTATGAATGATTGGGCACGGGCCGTGCTATGCAACACGCTTCAGAGGAGTCTTTGTGGCACGGGCGTGCTAGGCTCTAACTGTAACATCCCTTCCCAGTCCATCCGTTAACCCGAATGAACCGAGCCGAGACGCAACAATCTGGTTGAACTTATGTCCTGTCATGCTGATATCATCCTGTATGCTAAATATGAATACAAAACACTCCCAATTAAACTCTAAACTTCCAACATCTCCAAAGAATCATCATAACACAATAACACTTTATATATCTTTTCATAATTGTATAAATCCTCAATAGCATTTTATATCCAGTAATTAATTGCATTCATTCTATATATCAAGTCTTCATGACCTAATCATACCAACTATAGTAAAATATTTCATATTCAATCATTTCCTCCAAATACTTACACCAAAATAATTACATGCTTCAATGATATTTCCAATCACATAAGCTCTAACAAATGTAATAATTATACATGCCATAAATCTTAATACATGCCATAATTCTTAATTATACAACTCTCAATCTATTATGACCAAATTAATCACTTTTGCTTTGATAGTACTCTTCAAGTCTTCAAGTAGCAACCACGATCTTCAACCTACGCGTGATAAAAATCGACGCGCTGAGTATAAAACTCAGTGATGCTCATAATTTACATACTTAACAAAGTGTGATGACAACTAACTTAAAATACAAATTGCATAAAAGCATTGAAAATCATAGATTCAGTAAATTTCAACATCAATGCATCTTTATAGCAAAGAATAAACTTCTAATTCATACCATAAATAATTTAGTTCTAATTATCTCATAACTCCTTTACATGAACCTTTAATCACACCTATCATGATCTTACCTGCTGTTCATTATGCTGTATGAATTAAATAAATAAACATGTAAGAACACATAACAGTATATTTTTATTGTCTTACTTACTGTTCATTATGCTATATGACTTATGCCCTTTTAGTCACATCATATAAGTTATGATTAATAACATCTTATAACTGTATGGCTCCTTAAAAATTAAATAAATAAACTTGTAAGCATATGTAGCATTATACTTTCATGATCTTACCTGGTGTTCTTTATGCTGTATGACTTCTGCAACTTTTATTAAAACTCAGTGAATATCGCAACGAATAAAGAAACATATAAGCACATACATATGTAGAAATAAACATGTACTCACATATGGAATGTAAGCACACATATCATGATACTTTCATTTTACCTTGATGATCTTTCTTGCTGTTTATTATACTGTATGATTCATGCAATGTTATGTCAATATATCTGTATGGCTCCATAAGGTTATAGTGAAACCGAAGTGATAAGAAAAACTGTATGAAACTGGATGAAACTGTATGCTTGGCTGCTATGGCCCATATAATCATATCCACTCAACAGCCTGTAGCCGGAGTACCAAACTGTATGGGGCGCAGATCTGCTATCCTATGTCGCGACATAGCCTTATCTAAATGGTTTCTACCTAACCTCAATGGAGCATATTAATGGTATGTCAATAGATAAAATAAAAGCATAGTAACTGTGTCATAATTTGCATGCTTGTGTCATGTTATTTTCACATGCTTGTGTCATAAAATTAACTGCTTCATCATTTCATAAAATTTACTGCTTACCTGTATGCTGATAGCCTCGCCAAGCGGGCAACTTGTGTCATGTTAGTTTCACACCATTTGCATGCTTGCATTTTGTGTTTATACATGTGTTCATGTTGTCTTTTTGCTTTAAAATGATTGAAGGCATACAAGGGAGAAAAGGAATACAATTGCATAGAATTCATAACTTCATACACCATAGTGTTTACCTCATTTCACATCATTTGCATGCTTGCATATTGGTTTGATACATGTTCTCATGTGGTCTTTTTGTTTTAAAATGTTTGGAGGCATACAAGTTGGGCAAAGGAATACAATTGCATTGAAAATGAAGTCCGAAAGAGCATCAGAACACAATTCGCGAGCGCGCCATGCAAAGTCGCGAGCGCGAGAAGTACATATGAGGGTCAGTGAGTTTACAGGCCAAAGTCGCGAGCGCGCAATGAAATTCGCGAGCACGAGAAGTGCAAAATGAGAGTCAGAGAGTTTACAGGCACAATTCGCGAGCGCGCAATGAAATTCGCGAGCGCGCGTCGTGTTTTCCAGCCTGCGCAGTCTGTACTCTTTTGGTCATATCTCTCAATTTACAACTTCGATTTGGGTGATTCAAAAACCCATGGAAAGCTAACACATAGAGGAACAAATAACTCTTCTATGACACTTCCTAATTCCATCATTAAATAGGGTCAAAATCATGGTGAAGTTACTGGTAACTTTTCCAGCAAAACTTGTTTCAGCATGAACTCAATATCTACTTCATTTATTCATTTCATCTCATGCTTTTTCACCATTTCCAGTCCTCTCACTCAACATTAAGTAACATATCTTCTCATTATCAACACAACACACAAATTCTCATGCAAGGAAATGAATTAAACTAAAAGAGATAGCACACCTTCACTCCAAAAAGCTTAAGCTCTTCTCTTTAGCTTCCTTTTTCTTCTACCTTTAAGCTCACTTCTCCTATACATAAGAATTCTTATGAATCATCTAAAAATATCACCAAATGATTCAATTATGAAATTCAAGAAGGTTTACTTACTTGGATAGAATAGAAGTTGAATTAATGCTTAACTCCCATTAAAATCTTCACTACCATTAAAAGTGATGGAGAAAGGAAGGTGGAAGAGGAAAGTAGAGGAAGAAGATGAAGATAAGGATGAAGAAATGAAAATGAAATGGAACTCACGGGTACATCTCCAAAATATCATGATTTTTATGTGAAAATTACCAAATGGTACCTCAAGTGTCAAAATGGTACAACTCAAGACCTCAACTTTATAATTTAGTGCAAGCAAGTCCTAATCCTTATACTTTGATCTTTTTGTTTCCTTCAAGTAAGTCCACTTCTTCTCCTTATTTCATTCTAGCCCACTCTAGACTCTAATGGCTCGAACTGGGTTTTAGATCAACCCGACTCGACTCTAAGCAACGACTCGATTCAATAGAAAAATGGGACGTTACACTAACTTTCCAAGATAAATTTCATCTCAGGGGTGATAGGAAGACACGCCCTGAGGTTCCTTTGGGCACGGGCGTGTCCTATAGCACGGGCTAGTCGTGCTAGCCCCTGACTCTCCACTTGATTTCTCTTAGTTTAGCACGGGCGTGCTATGATGCACGGTCGGGGCGTGCTAGACTCTGACAATTTTGCTTTGTAATGCTTTTTTCTGTGCCAAAACCCTGCAAATTTCTTTTAGATCAAGTGGATTACGATTCAAGGAAGCTTTGAACAAAATTATACTTAAAATGAATTAAAAATAAATCAAAGTGATAAAATTTACTAAAATTCTAATTAAAAACTATACTAAAAATACTATAAAACTGACACCTATCACAAGACATTAGAATCTCTCTCATGGAGAAGGTCGCTTGATAACCTATTTCACAATAGCTTCTCACCTAAGCTATTACACAAATGTTTATCAAATGAAAAACTTGTCTACTAAAGATTACAGAATCTAAATAGATAGATAGAAATGCAAATATAAGCACAAGAAAAATAGTTTTTCAGATTAGAAAATCGTTTCGAAAACAAAACTATTTTTCAAAAGAAGTTGTTTTAGAAATTTTCTTTTCTCTTTTAAACATAAAACGTAAAGTATAAAGATGAAATGAAATAAGGGGGTAGAGAGTAAGTTTTGAGAGATAAAAGATATGATCAATGGATGAATACTCTTAAAACAAAAACTCTTTCTTCCACATTTTTCAAGAATGAAAATTCCTTTTTATAGAGAGGTCTGTGACTCTCGTTTTTAGAAAGTAAAAATATCTTTTTCAAATCTAAATATTTTCTTCCCTTATTTAGAAGATACGGAAATCCTTGTTACCAAAACTTTTTGAGTCAATATTCTATCTTTTTGGTAAGTAAATAAGAGATAATCTTTCTTTCCTTAAAATAAAGATTTTCGAAAGTGAATACTTGAATAAATATTTTCCGAAAAGATTTTACTTACTAAAACGAATTAAAATAAGATCTTTCTTCGTTTTAGGTAAGAAGATAAATCAAGATTCTTAGATCTTCAAAAAGGTTTTGTTTCCGAAAATGAAGTGCATAAGATCTTTATTCGATTTATTCTTATTACCAAAATTGTTTAGAGACAAAGTCTCTTTAATTTAGGTAATTCGAATATTTCGAATCTTAAGAGTATTCGAAAAACAATTTTTAACGAAAAATCAAGGAATAAAAAGATTTATTTTGAAGAACTATTTTCGAAAAATAATTTTGATGAGAAAATTGCTTTTTGTGCTTATAATTGAATGTTCTCTCTATCCTACAATGAATCCTAAAAATCTAACCAGTAGGGTCTTCGAATGTCTTCATAATCTTTGGATTTGTAGGACTTGCCTTGTTCATTTATTTACTTTCCAGATGTATTCTGCATAAAATATTATTAGCACAGATAATATAATTTAAATTTATTTGTTTTGTTTTAATCATCAAAATTTTGAGATTAATATTTGACCCTTGAGCCAACATAGTGCTCTTACTGAAGAGAGGTATCAACCACCACATTAAAGAGAGGAGCCGATGTACCACCCATCAAAGGCATCACTCCAGATAGGTCGCCCCACTGGCAGGATTATAGTGACTCCTAACATGTTTTCGATACCACTAGTCCTATGAATCACCTAGGTTTCTATGAGGCTGAGGCTTCTCATACTCCTCAGTCATTCACAGGCATAGGAGGAAGCCAAGGAACTAGAGGGATCGCCTTCAACGTAGCTCCCTAGAATACATACACTGGTGTCACTAGGTTCCTCAAGCCGCAAGTAACCATGTTCCTCAAATTCCCCTTATCACCATGGATGTTCTGAGGGACAATGTGCAGGAGTTGTATAGGCCTGACCTCAGGTAGGTTGGCCACGCAGAGTTTGTGAAGCCTTATTTAGAAACCATCGACAGAGAGAACCCTTATCCTAGGGGATATAGAATTCCAGACTTCACATTATTCTCTGGAAAAGATGGACAATCGATCATGGAGCATATAGCTAGATTCGCCATCTAATGTGGCAAACTCACCAATTTGGAGAATTTTGCTAACTATAAGTTGTGATTGTTTCCTAACTCCGTGATGTGTACAGCTTTCACCTAGTATTCAACACTTTCTAGGAACTCAGTCAATTCATGTTATAAGATGGAGCATCTCTTCTATACCTAGTTCTTTAGAGCTGAGCTAGAGGTTTATGTGGCTAAGGTATCCAGGCTGACACAAATAAATGGAGAGATGACTGACTCATTTATTGCAAGGTTTAAGAAGCTGAGGAACACGTGTAAGGTGTTCTTACCTGAACACGAGTTTGTCAAGATGGCTCAGAGAGGCTTAGACTTTAAGCTAAGGAAAAGAAATTCCAAGGGATGGAGTTTAGAGATTTCTGTGAGCTGGCAGCTAAGGTAGCACAATATGAAGAGCTATTGAAAGAATAATCACAGAGGAAGAGAAGCTCAACAGGAACTTATTATCAAGAGCTTCATCAGGAAACGACCATCGCTGACTTGGTGAACTCAGGTTCTGTGTGTGTCCAAACTTAGGAGGCCCAGTAAAGACAATATCTCAAAAGAAGAACTCCAGTTCAGATACTCAATTTACCTTTGGTGTGTCTAAGACTAAGGAGATCTTCGATTTCTTACTAAAGGAAAAGTTTGAATCTCCCCCACCTAGTCATAAGCTGCCGACAAAAGAGGAGATAAAGGGAAAGCAATATTGTAAGTACCATGATTGCTGGAACTGTAATACTAACAGCTGTTGGAGTTTCAGGAATGCTCTATAAGACTGCATTAACAGAGGAGTCATTAGGCTCCCTGACAAAGAGTAGATGTTGATTGATGAAGATCCTTTTCCACTCGTGGCGTCCATCAATGATGTGGAAGTAGATCTGAGGAGTATCATTGATCAGTTGAAAAAGCTGTACATTCATCAGAAGATCTCAAAGGCACATAATAAGCCACAACAACATTGGTAGCAGAAGTTTCTGAGGAGAGCTGGTCCATTTGTTGATCGCTTTCCTATGAAGACAAAAGTGGTTAGATTCGAGGCAAAGTTCCAAATGAAGTAATCAAGATTTCTTATTCCTCCACCTGTTGAACCAAGTAAGAAGTGGACGGTGGTGCGACATCTGAAGTTTCCTTAGCCTCTGACTCAAATTCAAAAGAGGAGGTTGCAGAGGAAAAGAGTCTTTGAGAAGTAGCAGAAAGTAGCTTTAACCAGTTCCAATTGTGGAATTGAGAAAAATAATTTCAGGCGTAAAGCCACAGATGATGACATAGAATGCCAAGAGAGTTCTAGAGAGAAAAAAGATTTCAGAAGGTAACTTTTCATTTAAAGGTGTACCTTTGCCTTTTGGTTGTGCAGTTACAGGAATAGTCTTGCCACTAGAGGTCTAGAAGTTCCCAAGGGAGACATGTGTACGTTAGGAGGAACCAGTTTCTAACGAACCAAAGATATGCAGTCGCGTGACTGTTTAGTGTTCCAAGCTTGGAGAACCAAAACAAGTAGTGCTTGAGAAGCCTGTAGAAAGAATGACTCAATAAATCAAGCCATTATATATAACTGCACACATTGATGGGGAAACCCATTTCAAGGGTTCTTGTAGATAATGGATTGGCATTGAATATAATGCCATTTAAAACACTCTCAACTATCAGGAGGACAGAGGAAAATCTTATAGTCACCAACATTTTAGTGTCAGCTTTTACTAGTGATGTGTCAAAAGCTATAGGAATATTACCAGCACAGATCATTGTTGGTAGTAAGACGTCTCTATCAGCTTTCTTTGTTGTTAGGTCCATTGCTGGTTATAATGTGTTACTAGAAAGGGACTGCATTCATGCCAACTTGAGCTAAAATAAAAAATCTTAGTTGTTTATATTCACAAAGTCCTAGAGGAAACTCTTATTGGCTGTCAAGTATTACACGAGAGCCGCAGAAGAGAAATATTAGTGGTCATTACCTTAAAGAATGCTATCCCACTAGGTGGAAAATGAAGAATCATCAGCAATGAAGGCAATGGAGCCGATTCCACAGCCCTAACAAGAAAGGTCACCTGTAGCGAGCAACGCAACAATCATAAATAGGTGACATGGCCGATGCCACAGCTAAACATGTAAAAAACAAATGTAGGTGATACTTTGCCACATATAAAATATGTAATAGCCGATTACATAACAATTTATGAATAAAGTAAACTGGCCTACTGGCCATTTCTTGTATAATTGTGCAAAGGTCGATTATCGGCTATCAAAATTTCCATACAATCCCAACAAATGTCCAAAACAGTTCAACAGAGAAATCAATCAAGGTTTCTATCCTAAAATGGCGCTAGGTTTACTGGTGTTATGAAATAGAAGAGAAGTATATCTTATGAGTCTCTATCCAAGCTTATGCCTCAGAGGAAGCAATAGATCAAATAAAGATAAGCAGGTGTGATAGAGAACATACCTGTGGAGAAGAGATAGATGGAACATCTGAATCTTAATAAGTGAGAAGAGGAGACTGCCGACGTATGAGCCAAGGGCGTCGCCTCAATTAGGAAAATATATCTAGAAACAGCTGATAAAGAGGATGAGGAATCAGTTGCAAATGTCCCTTGAGAGGACCTGACAAAAAAGAGGGATGCAAAGTTTAGCAGAGGAACTTACTTGAGGAGTTAGTGCATTAGCAAGGGCACTAGCCTAGGAGTCAGCAAATGACCTATCATCGAAAAATTAAAGGTACACAATTCATATTCGATCTTAGAGGAACTAGTTATTTTCCCCTAGTCAAAGTAGGAGGATCTTCTTACTAGTGCCAAAATCTAAAAAAATGGTTGCCAGCGGAATTGGTGTTAAAAACTTAGTGCCTCTAATCCTATTATGGATTAATTCTTATTAGGTTCCACGGCCTTGCTTCTCCAAAACATCACTAGAGACAAAATATAGATATCAAGCCATTCAATTTCCATTCACAAATTCACAGCCACAAAGACCTACTTTTCTCTTTATATATATAGAAAAATAATATACTATTTCTAAGAATATATATATATATATATATATATATATATATATATATATAGTGATTTTCCTCCTAAAACAATTAGTAAATTAAACTATCAAGACAATGAAATTATTTGTGCACCTTATAAAATTGCTCAAGATAATGATGTAAATAAAAAGGTAATTGAACAAAATAATTTTAGTAATGCAAGTTTAATTTGTTTAAACTCACAATTAAAACGAATAGAACATATGCTAGAAGATAAACCTTTAGTGTCAGAAACCATAAAAGGAAAAGAAATTGTGAAAACTCACATGTTTAAACCTTATCAAATTTCTCAATCAAGTAAACAAGAATTTGTAAATAAATTAAAAGATCAATTGAGTAGACTTGAGGTTCATTCAGCAACTACTCAACATGTAGCTCCTGACACTACTGAAGCCTCTAGAAATATAAACATTATAGAAGAAAACACCAACTCTGATGACAGCGAACCTGACTCAGAAAATGCTAAACAATTTGAATTAAACCCTATAAATCATCATCAAGAAATAGTAAATAGGGCACCAGACTTAGGCATTATTGATAAACCTAACACTATATCTCAATTTAAATATAATGCTTCAACAATTTATGAATGGAACATAGATGGTTTAAGTGAATATAATATATTAAGTATTTTGCAACAAATGACTATGGCTGCAAATGCTTATAAAACGCAGTCAATTATTTCTGATAAAAGCTATTGCAGAAATCCTTATTGCTGGATTTACTGGACAACTTAAAGGTTGGTGGGACTATCATCTCACTGAACAACAACAACTAGAAATTTTAAATTCAATTCAAGTCAATGATGAAGGTGAACCTATATATGATGAAAATGGTGAAGTAATTCAGGATGTTGTGTCATCTTTAATTCTCACTATTTCACTTCATTTTATTGGGCATCCATCTCATTTAAAAGATAAAAATGCAGAATTACTTAGTAATTTAAAATGTAAACACTTAGGTAATTTTCAAGAATATAAAACTACTTTTCTCACTAGGTTAATGTTAAGGGAAGACTCTAATCAAAGCTTCTGGAAAGAAAAGTTTTTGGCTCGACTACCTTATTTCTTAGGAGAAAAAGTTAGGAACAATATTAAACAATAATATGGTCAACCTATACCATACAGTAAATTAACTTATGGTCAATTAATTAGTATAATTCAAAAAGAAGGTTTACAAATTTGTCATGATTTAAAACTTCAACGAACAATAAAATATGAAATGCAGAAAACTAAAAAAGAATTAGGATCATTTTGTAAACAATTTGATTATACTTTAAAATCTCCACAGAAATGTGATGGGCAATGCTCACGAACACATAAATCTAAAAAACAGTATAAAAATAAATATTATAAAAAACAATACAGGTCTACACCTAGTCAAGATAAATTTTATTCTAAAGAAAAATATAAACCCCATAGGAAGTCTAAGAGAAAGAAACAAGCTAAAAATTCAAATAAAACCTCTTATAAAGATTTAACTTGTTATAATTGTGGTAAAAAGGGGCATACTTCAAAATTTTGTAAATTTAATAAAAAGTTAAATGAATTACATTTAGATGAAGAAGTGTTAAATAAAATCCACGAATTATATCTTGATTCTGATTCTTCAGAATCTGAGGTTATAGAAAGTGAAAATCAAATTGATGAATTAGGTACAACAACTAGTTCATCTGATTATTCTATAAATATGTTAACTAAAGATCAGAGTACGCTTTTGGAAGTAGTAAATTCTATAGATGACCAAGACACTAAAGCTAAACTCCTTCAAAAACTCATTAAAAGTTTTGACGAAACCCAGATAGTAAAAGAGGATATAACTCCTAAAATTCAACATAATACTTATGATCTCACAACTATATTAAATAAAAATAAGCATAAAAAAGTAGAAGCAGAAAGTTCCACTAGTAATTTAAAAAATGAAGTTAGAAATCTAAAGAAGGAAGTTAGTGAATTAAAACGACAATTTCAACTTCATGATAAACTAATAAAGGTATTAGAATCTCAACTTATTTCTAGTTCTTCTTCTGATGAAGCAGAACCAGATAAAGATGAAATAAATCAATTAGATGAAGATGTAGATAGTAATTTTCTAAATTTATTACAAGAAATAACTTCAAGAAAATATTTGGTAAAAATAAATATTCAGGTAAATGATTTTGTAATAGATGCAATTGCACTGTTTGATACAGGTGCAGATTTAAATTGTATAAAATCAGATTTAATCCCTAAAAGATATTGGTCAAAAACTAATAAAAAACTAAGTACTGCAAATAAATCTAAATTAGAAATTATAGGTAAAACAGATGCACAAATAGTAAATCAAGGTTTAGAAATAAACACAGTATTTTTGTTATCACCTCAAATAAATTATATGGTTATATTAGGAACCCCTTTTATAAACCTAATAACGCCATATTCAGTTAAAGAGGATTGTATTAAATTTAAAATAAGAAATAGTACAGTTAAGTTAGAATTCACTGAAAAACCTAAGAAGAAGCAATTAGATCTCTTAAAAGCTCATTCAATTAAAATATTAGAGATCAATTCTTTAATTAAATCTAGAGAAGAAGATTTAAAAGATACAAGAAATAAAATGTGTTTAAACAAAATTAAACAACAATTAGAAACTAAAGAAATACAAGATAAAATCACAACATTAAAAGAATCTATGGAAAAGGAATTATGTGCTGATCATCCACATGCTTTTTGGGATCGTAAACAACACATAGTAGATTTACCATATGAAAAAGATTTTGATGAAAAAACTATTAAAACTAAAGCTAGACCAATTCAGATGAATCCTGAATTGATAGAGCATTGTAAAAATGAGATTCAAGATTTACTCAATAAAAAATTAATATTGAAATCTAGAAGCCCATGGTCTTGTGCAGCTTTTTATGTCAATAAAAATGCTGAAATAGAACGTGATGTTCCGAGATTAGTAATAAATTATAAACCATTAAATACGGCTTTAAAATGGATTAGATATCCAATTCCTAATAAAAAAGATCTTCGAAAAAATTTATATAAAGCAAATATTTTCAGTAAATTTGATATGAAATCTGGATATTGGTAGATTCAAATTGATCCTAAGGATAGATATAAAACTGCATTTACAGTTCCATTTGGTCAATATGAATGGAATGTAATGCCTTTTGGACTAAAAAATGCTCCTTCTGAATTTCAGAGGATTATGAATGATATTTTTAATCCTTATTCTAAATTTTGTATTGTATATATTGATGATGTACTTATTTTTAGTACAACTCTTCATGAACATTTCACACACTTAAAAACATTTTGTATGGTAATTCGGCAAAATGGCTTGGCCTTAAGTAAAACTAAAATGGACTTGTTTAAAACTAAAATCAGATTTTTGGGTCATTATATTGAGCAAGGTAAAATTCAACCCATAGAAAGAACTTTGGTATTTGGAGAAAAATTTCCAGATGAAATTACTAATAAACTCCAATTACAAAGGTTTCTTGGTTGTTTAAATTATGTCATTGATTTTTACCCTAATTTAAATTGTATGTTAAAATTATTGCATGATCGATTACGAAAAAATGCTAGTCCTTGGACGGATAAGCATACTCAAATAGTTCAAAAGATAAAATCTTTAGTAAAAGAAATACCATATTTATATATTCCTAATCCTACAGCATTTAAAATCGTTGAAACTGATGCTTCTGATATAGGCTACGGTGGTATTTTAAAACAAAAACTTGAAAATAAAGAGCGTATAATCCAATATACTTCAGGACATTGGACTCCCGCTCAAGTTAATTATTCTACTATTAAAAAGGAAATTTTAAGTATAGTCATTTGTATAAACAAATTCCAATCTGATCTTTTAAATCAAAAATTTTTATTACGTATCGACTACAAATCTGCTAAAGATGTTTTACAGAAAGATGTTAAAAATCTTGCCTCTAAACAAATTTTTGCACGATGGCAAGCATTATTAAGTATTTTTGATTTTGATATTGAATTCATTCCTGGTAATAAAAACAATATTCCAGACTTTCTTACTCGTGAATTCTTACAGAACAATGGGCAAGAAAAAGGATAAGGGAAAAGCCATTAAAGAAGAATCAGACTCACCCACTAAAGCTCTTTCTGAGCATTCTGAAGACCTCACTAAAACCCCAGCCTTAAACACTAAAACCTCTAAAGATCTTCAAAAATGGATTGAACAACTTAGTCAATCTCCTGAAGTTTTAAAGGCGTTGCAAGGTATAGCATCTTCTTCCACAGAGGATGCAGGTATGTCTTCTAAACTTAAAACGATCGTACCCGTTCATGGTACGGCTAGTCTGTCTCAAACGGTAGACAATAAAGACTTATCAAATCCGTTGATGGCTGTGGATTTGCCAAAAATCCAGTATACTCCTCAAAGTATACATAAATGGTTTGTTAAAAATATTTTTGATTATGAAATTGAGATCAAGGATGGGTATAATAATATTAATCCTTGGTCAATTTTAAAACACTATTACCCTGAGGATTGGTATTTTACTCCAAATGATCTTTCAAAACCTCAGGAATATTATCATAATATCTTACTTGATACTGACTCTGTAAAAATTAAACATAATTTTGATCCTAAAAATAAATCTATTATTTTGTATTCTTCCATAAAAATCCAAAGAGTTATTCATCCTAAAGATTGGCCTGCTCCATCCCTTTATACTCCAGTAAAATTCAAAGTTTTATATAAACATGTGCATAGTACTACTTATAATTATTTTGACTATAAAGAAGCATGGGAAAAAGTTTTCTATATTCAAAATCCCACTGCTACTCATTCGTGGTTAATTTATTTTGATCAGTCTTTTCGTACTGATTTAAAGGTTCCAAACTGGTTTAAAAAATGGTGGCAAACAAGGGGTTTATCCAATGATATTCTCCCTCCTCCTATCATCTCTTTATATCAGTACTTTAAAGCCCATTATAAACCTAGACCTGAAGAAGCCCATATTTCATCCTTAATGTACTATTGTATGGCCTTCTTTACGCCCTGGGTATATCAATGGTATTTGGACACTCAGTATGCCATAGGAACTCAAATTCCTATGTTGGTAAAACGACACAAGATTAAATGGTGGGGCTCTTTCAAGAATTCTACCACTGAACTTAAAATCGATCAATGGATTAGAACTAAACTTTCTGGTACACCTGCATTAACCTATGCTACAACTCTTGCTTTGAAGGATCAACCTACATTTGGAATCCAAAAAGCACAGTGTCAAGCCAGGTTAGTAGCGGCTAAAACACCTGATAAGTATAAAAGAATTTGCCAGGAAATGTTCCAGCAGCTTTCCACAGGTTCAGATTCTCCAATAAAACCCTCATCAAGTAAACCGCCAGCAGTCTCTTCAGATAAATCGTCATCCAAACCCAGTCTTAAAGGCAAAGCCAAATGGGCAGACATGGCGTCCTCATCTTCGTCAACATCATCATCTTCCCTTGTTTCAAGTAAAGATAGTAATGATGATATTCTTCAATCAATAATAGTAAAAAGTAAAACTAACAAAAAAGAAAAAGGAAAAGCAAAGTTAAAACATAAAAGCAAAGTGAAAAGAAAAGAAAAGAAAAAGAAGGACACTTCGTCCTCATCTAATTAAAAGGCAGAAGGAACCTTATTCCTTCACGTGTCCCTATAGTAAAAGGCAAACTCTAATGGCCGACCAAGCGCTATTTCTCTACAGTAAAATTCCGTGGTAGACAGAGCAATGTGTATCAACAGTAAAAGAAAACAAGAACAATTCTTTGTTTTTCTATATAAAGGGAGCCTCTCCCCTTGTGGAGGAATAAGTTTAGTTTTAGTTATTAACCATAATCCCTCTCTCCTTCTTCGGTCCTAGTTCAAGCTGTAAGCATTCAAGTTGGAGAAAGTCTAAATCTAAAACTCTTGTAAGTTTTAAATCTTGTATTTATATTTTGTAAGTAAATAAAGTTTGTATTTTTATCTTAAACTGCTACGAATATAAGTCCGTGTTTACGGCACCTTTCTCTTCTCCCTCCACACTCTGACTTAATTCTGGGGATCCCAGGTTAAGGTTGCAGGAACCCTAAACCTTTGTGCTAAATTGTTGATTAAATTTGTTATAAGTATGCTCTGTGGATGCAGCTTAGTCTGATCTTCCACATCAAAAATACTGTGTAAACTGTATGTTGATTCTGAAGTAAAATTATACTTAATAAATTATATAAGTATTCATATAAACCCAATTAATCATAGTATTTTAGTTCACAGTTATAATTTATCTTTAAATGTTTATATCTGTATTTATTTAAATCCAAGTAATAATCTTAGCTCTCTACATATATATGACTTGTAAATCTTTAGTCTTAAAGTCTTTATCCTTAAAGTTTATATACGATAAAAATTAAAAAGCATAAGTCATTAAAAAGCATAAGTCATTGTTTTCAAAGTCTTTAGTCTTTAGTCTTAGTCTTAGTCTTTGTTTAAAATCATTTTTGTATTCTTTAGTCTTTTGGTGAAACGTTAAAGTCATTAAGTCTTAGTCTTTTGTAGAGTCTTAGTCTTTTGTAGAGTTTTAGTCTTTTGTAACTCTTAAGTCTTTAGTCTTTGTTGTCTTTTGTTTTCATATAGTCTTTGTTGGTATAGTCCTTTTTGTTGAACTCTTAAGTCTTTAGTCTTTGTTGTCTTTTGTTTTCATATAGTCTTTGTTGGTATAGTCTTTGTTTTTTGTTGGTATCAGAGCCATTAGGTTTAGTGCTACGTGGTAGAAATACATAGAAAGTCTTCATTTTATGATATATAATAAAAGGTTTTGGCTTTGCCTACTGAACCCACGCCTACTGAACCCATGAGTAAGTCCCATGTGAGTGGCATCTAACGGGTATAACCAGGAAGGGTACAACCAGGTAGTCAAAAAATTTTATCGTATATTTGTGAATACTCAAATTTTGAGGCTTCTCATGTTGTTGGTGGCATGTGAAACTCTTTAAATGGAGGAAAACACGCTGCTACAGTGCCATGCCAATTAGTTTGACTTTGCTACAGTAAATTTGACTTTTCTACAGTAACTTTGACTTTGCTGCAGCAACTGTGCAAACAGTCCGGCCGGACCGGAGGCCATTTTGGACATTTACTGGAAATATGTCAATATGGTACTTGAAACGTCTGGAATTTCACGAGGATCGCAGAACCGGTCCACCGACTGGGCGGCACCTGCCGCCCCACCGACTAGGCGGCACCTGCCGCCCTCCCAGGCGGCACTTGCCGCCCAGCCTCTTGGGCGGCAGCTGCCACCGAGCCAGGCGGCACCTGCCGCCCTGGACCCGAAAATGGCCTATAAATAGACCATTTTCAGCCATTTTCTGGCACCCCGGTCTGTATTGACGGACGAATCCTTCTCCCTCTCACGCTCCTTGCGTTTTCTTTACCACTTTTTGCATTTAATTTAATTTTTATTGCATTTTTATTGTGATATTTGGACATTAAAATTAAACAAATTAAAATCAATTAATATTTCCTAAGCGAGGAGCTTAATCCGGAGTTAAGAAGCGGTCGTCGATTAAATCAGGTATGTAAACAAAACTCTGCCTATTTAATTTTAGCACTTCATGCATATTTCTCTTCTACTCTTAATAATTCTACAATTGCATAAATGCATCCACGTCATTATTTTTGGTAAATAAACTGCCTTAATTAATTTGATTAAGCTTAAATGCCCGGTTAATCAATAATCGTGGTATTAAAGTTTAAATCCGACAATATTGGCTAAAAGAGCCTAGTTAATCAATAACTACGGTTCAATTGCTTTATTTCGAACAAATCCGGCTTAAGTCCAATTAATCAATAATTGTGGCTAAAAGCCTTAATCAATCACGTCTCGACAATAAATTGTGATTAAGCTCGAACGCCCGATTAATCGATAATCGTGGCATTAAAGCCTAAATCGCACATTTTTGGCAAACTAATTGCCTAAAACATCACATTTTGGCCAAAGGCCTTAAAATCAACCATTTTGGCGACAATCGCCTAAATCGCACATTTTTGGCAAACTAGTTGCCTAAAACAACGCATTTTGGCCAAAGGCCTTAAAATCAACCATTTTGGCGACAATCGCCTAAATCGCACATTTTGGCAACAATTGACTAAATCAAATCATTTTGGCTAAAAGTCATTAAAATCAACATTTTTGGCAACATGCCTAAAAATCAATCAATCTTTGGCGAAATGCCTAAACACTCATGCACAAAGCATACACACTTATGCACAAAGCATACACACAAAATGCACAAAGCATACACACACTCATGCACAAAGCATACAAAATCATGCACTAAGCATACACACACCCATGCATTAAGCATATCATTCAAAGCCCTCTAAAAGAGGCCTATCGAACTATGTTGACTTTGATCTTCCATTCAAACGGAAGTACGTAGGCACGTTCGGGATTTCACCCCGGGTGGCAAGTCAAAATCACTCAAACATTTCATTAATCCATCATTCACCTTGCAAAACATTCATTCATCGGTTAGTTTATCAGCATGACATAGTCTCGGGATCCATCTCAGGTTCGTAGATTGTGCCTTAATCATTGGGATAATTAATCTAGTAACTAGGTTAATTAAAAATGGAGTCACTTAGGGTTTTTCCTAGTTTACCCTAAAATAATTAAACAAGGTGGCGACTCACACACATCACGTGTATTTCTTCTCATTCATCATATGCATCACATGCCTATGACATTTGGGGAAGGGGTTCACAATATTATAAAATGGATCCTTTCCTATGTAGATCGGCTAGTAGTAATAAATCTGAAGACTCCGATAATTCAGAAATTAAAAGAGTCATAAATAGAAATGAATTAATTTTACAAGATTTTAGTAAAGCAATTGATGAATGGGAAATTCCTAAAGTTGATAAAGAACAAATTTATAAAGTTACTAAATTTAATCTATTTAAAACAGATTATGTAATTAAAACCGAAGAAAGAGATTTTCAATTAAGTAAACCCTTTGAAAGGATAACTCTTTTGTCTTCTAAAACTTTGCAACATCATAAAAGTAAAAATATAAATATATTCATATAGGATTAATCCAAGTAGGAATAAAACCTTTAACCAGAGAAGGATTAAATACTAGTATTCTTGCAGTAGTAAGAGATGCTAGATTTTTAAATTTTCAAGATTCTTTATTAGGATCAGTTGAAACTAGCTTAAGTGAAGGACCGATCTCCTTTGAGGTCTATCCAGACATGACTGTCTCATTAAATGATTTAAATATTTTAGAAAGTATAGTTTTGGAAATTAAAACTCATAATTATAAGATGAAGCAAGGATCAATTCCTATAGCTTTAATATATAAAATTCATTATAAAGCAATGAATTCAGCTTTTGGAACTAAATATAAGTTACAACCTAAAATTGGAGAAATACGATTTTTGCAAACAGACTTAACTAAAACTAACACAGTAATTCCTAAAACTATTCAATGGAAAGATATTACTCTTCCAAATGAATGGATATTGGAAGGGGTCGTACCTCCTCCTGCTCTAGAACCAGTAAAACCAAATGTCAATTTACAAAAAATTGAACAATTTGAAGATGGTAAAGTAACATTAAAATTTAATCGTAGTCAAAGTATGAGGTATACAGGGTCATCTTCTTCTGTGACAACAGATGAAAATGATAAACCAAGTTCTTCTATACCTTCTGTGATCTATCTAAATATAAAGAACCTGAGCATAAACCTATTATTCAGACTTTAGTAAAACCTAGGTATTCCACTTCGGATATTCCAAATAAAATGAAAGGAGTTGATTATAGTCATTCTATCCCACAGGCAGTTTATAATCCTGTAGATAATTATGTAAATCAACAGTCAAACTTGGTTAATTCTGCTCCAGAATCATCAACAGTTTCAGCTATAACTGAAAATGTTAGTGATATCAACAGAGAATTAAATGTCCTTAGTAAAGACGATATTGAAAAAAGTTTAATAAAAGAAATATCTAAAACTAGGAATTTAATAAAAATGAAAAAGATATTAAAAACTTACTCTTTTGAAGAATTAAAATATGAATATTTAGATTATAAATTAAGTAACCAAACTGAACTTAAATTCTTTAAATGGTATAAATTAATTAAAGAAAATAAATCTGATAAAAGTGTAAATCCAATTACTATAAGAGATAAAAGACCAGAATGGATAGTAAATGATCAAACATTAAAAAGTGATTTTCCTCCTAAAACAATTAGTAAATTAAAATATCAAGACAATGAAATTATTTGTGCACCTTATAAAATTGCTCAAGATAATGATGTAAATAAAAAGGTAATTGAACAAAATAATTTTAGTAATGCAAGTTTAATTTGTTTAAACTCACAATTAAAACGAATAGAACATATGCTAGAAGATAAACCTTTAGTGTCAGAAACCATAAAAGGAAAAGAAATTGTGAAAACTCACATGTTTAAACCTTATCAAATTTCTCAATCAAGTAAACAAGAATTTGTAAATAAATTAAAAGATCAATTGAGTAGACTTGAGGTTCATTCAGCAACTACTCAACATGTAGCTCCTGACACTACTGAAGCCTTTAGAAATATAAACATTATAGAAGAAAACACCAACTCTGATGACAGCGAACCTGACTCAAAAAATGCTAAACAATTTGAATTAAACCCTATAAATCATCATCGAGAAATAGTAAATAGGGCACCAGACTTAGGCATTATTGATAAACCTAACACTATATCTCAATTTAAATATAATGCTTCAACAATTTATGAATGGAACATAGATGGTTTAAGTGAATATAATATATTAAGTATTTTGCAACAAATGACTATGGCTGCAAATACTTATAAAACGCAGTCAATTATTTCTGATAAAGTTATTGCAGAAATCCTTATTGCTGGATTTACTGGACAACTTAAAAGTTGGTGGGACTATCATCTCACTGAACAACAACAACTAGAAATTTTAAATTCAATTCAAGTCAATGATGAAGGTGAACCTATATATGATGAAAATGGTGAAGTAATTCAGGATGCTGTGTCATATTTAATTCTCACTATTTCACTTCATTTTATTGGAGATCCATCTCACTTAAAAGATAAAAATGCAGAATTACTTAGTAATTTAAAATGTAAACACTTAGGTAATTTTCAAGAATATAAAACTACTTTTCTCACTAGGTTAATGTTAAGGGAAGACTCTAATCAAAGCTTCTGGAAAGAAAAGTTTTTGGCTGGACTACCTTATTTCTTAGGAGAAAAAGTTAGGAACAATATTAAACAACAATATGGTCAACCTATACCATACAGTAAATTAACTTATGGTCAATTAATTAGTATAATTCAAAAAGAAGGTTTACAAATTTGTCATGATTTAAAACTTCAACGAACAATAAAATATGAAATGCAGAAAACTAAAAAAGAATTAGGATCATTTTGTAAACAATTTGATTATACTTTAAAATCTCCACAGAAATGTGATGGGCAATGCTCGCGAACACATAAATCTAAAAAACAGTATAAAAATAAATATTATAAAAAATAATTCAGGTCTACACCTAGTCAAGATAAATTTTATTCTAAAGAAAAATATAAACCCCATAGGAAGTCTAAGAGAAAGCAACAAGCTAAAAATTCAAATAAAACCTCTTATAAAGATTTAACTTGTTATAATTGTGGTAAAAAGGGGCATACTTCAAAATTTTGTAAATTTAATAAAAAGTTAAATGAATTACATTTAGATGAAGAAGTGTTAAATAAAATCCATGAATTATATCTTGATTCTGATTCTTCAGAATCTGAGGTTATAGAAAGTGAAAATCAAATTGATGAATTAGGTACAACCACTAGTTCATCTGATTATTCTATAAATATGTTAACTAAAGATCAGAGTACGCTTTTGGAAGTAGTAAATTCTATAGATGACCAAGACACTAAAGCTAAACTCATTCAAAAACTCATTAAAAGTTTTGACGAAACCCAGACAGTAAAAGAGGATATAACTCCTAAAATTCAACATAATACTTATGATCTCACAACTATATTAAATAAAAATAAGCATAAAAAAGTAGAAGCAGAAAGTTCCACTGGTAATTTAAAAAATGAAGTTAGAAATCTAAAGAAGGAAGTTAGTGAATTAAAATGACAATTTCAACTTCATGATAAACTAATAAAGGTATTAGAATCTCAACTTATTTCTAGTTCTTCTTCTGATGAAGCAGAACCAGATAAAGATGAAATAAATCAATTAGATGAAGATGTAGATAGTAATTTTCTAAATTTATTACGAGAAATAACTTGAAGAAAATATTTGGTAAAAATAAATATTCAGGTAAATGATTTTGTAATAGATGCAATTGCACTGTTTGATACAGGTGCAGATTTAAATTGTATAAAATCAGATTTAATCCCTAAAAGATATTGGTCAAAAACTAATGAAAAACTAAGTACTGTAAATAAATTTAATTTGAAATTATAGGTAAAACAGATGCACAAATAGTAAATCAAGGTTTAGAAATAAACACAGTATTTTTGTTATCACCTCAAATAAATTATATGGTTATATTAGGAACCCCTTTTATAAACCTAATAACGTCATATTCAGTTAAAGAGGATTGTATTAAATTTAAAATAAGAAATAGTACAGTTAAGTTAGAATTCAGTGAAAAACCTAAGAAGAAGCAATTAAATCTCTTAAAAGCTCATTCAATTAAAATATTAGAGATCAATTCTTTAATTAAATCTAGAGAAGAAGATTTAAAAGATACAAGAAATAAAATGTGTTTAAACAAAATTAAACAACAATTAGAAACTAAAGAAATACAAGATAAAATCACAACATTAAAAGAATCTATGGAAAAGGAATTATGTGCTGATCATCCACATGCTTTTTGGGATCGTAAACAACAAATAGTAGATTTACCATATGAAAAAGATTTTGATGAAAAAATTATTAAAACTAAAGCTAGACCAATTCAGATGAATCCTGAATTGATAGAGCATTGTAAAAATGAGATTCAAGATTTACTCAATAAAAAATTAATATCGAAATCTAGAAGCCCATGGTCTTGTGCAGCTTTTTATGTCAATAAAAATGCTGAAATAGAACTTGGTGTTCCGAGATTAGTAATAAATTATAAACCATTAAATACGACTTTAAAATGGATTAGATATCCAATTCCTAATAAAAAAGATCTTCTAAAAAATTTATATAAAGCAAATATTTTCAGTAAATTTGATATGAAATCTGCATATTGGCAGATTCAAATTGATCCTAAGGATAGATATAAAACTGCATTTACAGTTCCATTTGGTCAATATGAATGGAATGTAATGCCTTTTAGACTAAAGACTAATATATATATATATATATTAGCTATTATATAAATATATTATTAAAAAAATAAGAAAAAATATATGATAAAGTTTAGAAGTCAAATCAAGCGCACTTTAATTCCTCAGTTGGTGTACTTCACACACCTAGCACGCCTGTAATTCTCTAACCCAAGCTATCAGCCAGAGGATTCATTGCTCTTTCCACAAAAAGAACCAACACATCTGTTATACCATTAGAAGAATTATTGGATCCATCATGAATGAATCACGTATTGCATAATTGAGTTAGAGTCAAATTTGGGCTTGATATTAGTTTAGAAACTAAGTAGTTAGGGTTACGAGTTTCGGGGCGCCTTATAGTCAGTCACTCAAGCCCTAGTGTTGATCTAACTCGTAGAGTTGGGTCCTGATATTTATAGAATAAAAAAATAGTGCAGAAAATTTTGGCATTAAAAAATTGGAGGGTATTTTTAGCATTAAATCCTATTTTCTTATCTTGTATTTTATGTAAAAAAATCTTATTGCATCTTCAATATTTACTTTGACCTATTTGACACTTTAACTTATAAATTTTATCTATTAAATATTTTAACTTTTAAAATTATTCTATTGAATAATCGACTTATAATTAACCACAAATCAAATGAATATTTTGCACATAAATGTCAAAAATACTAAACAAAAAAATATTATTACTAGTATGGAGAGAGATATAATCTTACCAAAATTCATAATTTCAAAGCCATAATAGATCCCTTGCAAAATTTGAAGTGTCATAAAATTTTTTCGTAAAGTGTAAAAGTGAATTTATGCACTCAACTGTATCATGAGTTAACAAATGGAAAAATGTATAAGTAAAATATTGATGGAAGTACTATTTTGTTTATTTATGCAAATAGTAGGGATTAAAAATCTATTTGTTAAAAAGTAAGAATGGAATATTTAATTTTGATAAAATATACGGGTGGAATAATAATTTTCCCTATTATAAATCAATTTGTGTGAGATGGAAAATTTAAGAGTATTTTATTCATTTTTAAAGTATGGTTACGGCTGACATTGTTATAAAATCATCAAAAATGAATTTAAATATCATAAGTTAATTTTCATAAATGTCTAAGTTACATATAACCGCTGGTGGCCTCCGATGATAATGACTGGTGACCAATGGTGATGTTACGACAAAGGTGCCACAGTTATAATTTTTTCATAAAGGACGAAAATATATTTATCATATTATATTATTCATAAAAATAAATCTGATTAAAAAAATGTCTAAAAATAGTATAATTATATAAACAAATATATTACATGTGGTTAAAAATTTTTTACTGAAATAATATAATAACAATAAAATAGCAAAGACTTTTTAGTATAAATAATGATTTTCAATAGGAAAGAAATAATTTTCTAAAATTTACATATTAGAAATTACAATGAAAATAACTTTTAATGTTTAAAATTTTAAATATATTATTGTATTTTAAAATTTAATCAATTCAATTTCATATTATTTTCTAAAAGCTATTAAAATAAAATCATAAACTATAATATTAAATCATCCTTTCATATTATAATTTTAAATATGTGCTGCCAAATTCTTGATCAGTTTTGGTTTTGTAGCGCGATGTATACCACGAAGCTAACAAATTCATGATGATTAAGCATCGATTGAAAGTTTTATTGAAGTCAGGGGCCGGGTGGCCTCAGCCCCTCCTAGCTTCCACGATAGCTATTGATGATTAGTAGATTAATAAATGTATATTCAAAATATTATAATAAGTTTGTCCATATATAAAATATTAATTTTATTTTCTGAAAAATAAATTTTCTCTTAAAATGGCTTAATTTTCTCTTTGACTAAGAAAAAGTTTCCATTAGACTGATTTTCTTGAGTAAATTTTACAAAATCTGAAATGTATTTCAAGACAAGTTATTTTTCAGAAAAAAACTATAATTTAAGTTTTCAATTATTTTTTAATAGGTCTATATGTCTTAAATTTTGTGATATGTTTTTCATTGTATTTTTATCATATTAAATTTAAAATTTCAAGTGATTTTTTGAAAGGTTATTTGCAATTTTTAGAGCGTCATATAAAATTGAAGACAAAAAAATTATAAATAAAAAATTGTATCTCCGTTTATAAAGTTTGTGATCTCTCTATTTTATATAAAATATTTATTTATTTATATTTAGTTTGTATCTATGTAATTTATGAAGAATTTATTAAATAGATGATATTTGTCTTTTGAAATTTTGTAATGCAGCATATATCCATTGAATTTAGTTGTTTAAGTTATTTATTTTTCATTATATGTAACTGCTTCATATATAACTACTTCATATAGGGTAATTAAGTCATATATAGAGATTCAGATAATTTATCTAGCTAAACCATTTTGAAAGTCTGTAATTTTTTCAAGTTCAACTTTTAATTTTCAATTAAAATTTCTTTATAGCAAAAATATAAGTTCATGAATAATCCGTACGATTAGCTGTAAAAAATTATATTACTTAATTAAAAAAAATGATGCGCACTAAATGATTTTTTTTGTAATATCTATTAGATTTCCCTAGTGAAAATCTAGAACAAATCTTCAAATATTTTTAAATTAGTGATAATATTATTTTTGATATCTGAATTTGCGATTTTTTTTATTTTAATGTTTAAATAAAAAATGACGCCAATTGAGTGTCTAGATTTTAAATTTTTTTTAATTTGGTGTTCCATAATGAGGTGGACAATCGGAATATAAAATAGGACTAAGTGCACTCACTTTTACCTACATGGCCGCTTAGCCTGACAATTAATCCACCCTATGCAGTCCAACGTGACATATGGAACCAATTTACCATCCTTACCTTATTCGTTTCATGAGGTTAGGATGGTAAATTGACTCCATATGCCACGTTGGACTGCCGAGGAAGATTAATTGTCACGACTTTTCTATTTTGGCGTCTAAACAAAAAATGATATGAATTGAATGTCTAGACTTTTAATTTTTTTCAATTTGGTGTTCTATGATGAGGTGGACAATCGAAATGTACAATAGGACTAAGTGGGCCCACTTTCACCTATATGGCTAACAATTAATCCACCTAAGTAGTCTAGCGTGGCATATGAAGTCAATTTACCATCCTAACCTTATTTGTTTCATGAGGTAAAAAACAATGAAAATAGTAAAAATTAAAAAAGGTTGGGTAGAAGAAGTAATAAAAATACACTGACTTAATTGATATTCCCTCCACCCTAGTACGGAAATAATTGAAAATTTTAAATTTTAACAAAAAGCAGTTATAATTAGTTAAATTACACTTTTATCAATTCTCTTAATAATTAATGTATACACAGTGGAGATTGGGATGAAGACACTAAACTGTACGTCAAGAATTCTAGTTTTAAACCGCAACTAAAATCATGCACTTAAAGTTTAATTTCAGTTCTTTATTTTTTGAAACCGAAATCGATGGTTCCCTTGAAAATATGTTCTTAAAGAAACTCCCAATTTATTTTTTTATTTTATTGTAATTTTTAAAGTAACTTTTAAGAACTTTTATTAAATTGGTTTAGCTTTTTTCATAGGAATACTTACTATCATTATTTATTCAAGTTGCAAATCTAAAAAAGTATTTTAAAAAGTTTAAAATATATTATTTCATTTTGGTTAAAATCAGAACAGAACTGAAACTGGCGGTTCTAAAACCGTTTTGAAACTGTTTAAAAACGGTTCAGCTTTGGTTTCATCTTTTCTATAACCGAAATTGATAGTTTTAAAATTAAAATTGGTGGTTTTGGAACCGTAATCATGGCTAAGTGGAGATACCATAAAACAAAATAAAATAAATAGTTCTTTTAATATGCTAAAATGATAACTATAGTGGGATAAAAAAATTAACTTTAAAAGACAATTGTAGGGGAATTTAGAGAGTAAAACAGATAAGTTTACGAGTTGAAGATTCTTTTTAAAATAAATAAATGCTTAAACTTAACATAAAGTCATATTAGGGTAAAATCAAAATAACATAAACAAAGAAATGCAAGAAAATAGAAATAATACGATACAATATTTGAAATTGGAAAACCATATTTCCTATAGTAGTGGACATATGGTTGGCATTGAGAGAGAATCAAAAACAAACATTGCAAGTGGGTCCCAGCAAGCCACATAATCATTCAAGACAAAGAAAATTAAGATGATTGGATGGTAGTAGACCATTCAATCTTACTCTCCTTTCTGATAAAAATTCCAAAAGTAATTTAAGACCTTCAGAGTCCCTTCCTATCCTTCTCTGATTATATTCCAGCCAACATGAAATCATTCAAATCATAAACACCCCATCTGCTGCTCACAAATAATTGTATATCCATAAATGTTTTGATTGTGCAGTACCATCTACCTTATATTATATATATATGCCTGATTTTTTCTATCTGAATTTGATCATTATGTACAATTTACTCAAAATTGATTTTTTTTAAATCAATCTGAATAAGAACTTTCAATTAAAAAACAAAATTAAACCCGTTTTAAAACCAATTGAAATCACTTTTTTGCTCAAACAAGTGGATTAACTAATTTACGAAATAAAAATGGATAAAATGATTGAACTAAAAGAAAATCAAGTAAATTAAAGAAAATGAAAATCAAGTCACATTAACTTTTTTTTATTTTATCATATATGTGTGGCTCACACGTATTGTTTGACTAAAGGATAGAACAAATTGATCTTCTAATTAAAAGTTAAATAAAATATATATAGCTAACAAAATCAAGGAGTAAATTCAACATTATTCCTCTTGTCTATAGTCTTTGAGACCAACTTGACTTACACATGACATGCATATATATGTACACATACATCCACATACTTCCTGTATATGCGCATGCAAACTTTATATAATTATACCTGCCAAGTGCCAAGTGCACACTTTTTATTCTTGTCAAAAAAAAAAAAAATGCACATTTTTTTTTATTTAAATTTTAAATTCTAAAAATGAGAATAAAGTAGCCAGTATTTAAAAAAAAAAAAAAAAGTAGCCAGTATTAATTATATTGGTAACAGTGCAATTCTTATTGAGCTTCAGCCAAGAAACTGCAAGAAATTAAACACACCAACCCTGAAAAAATTAAAGTATAAAATTTATAACACCAACAACTATATTAATGGCATTAATTACTGTTTCAAGGGTAATAAATATAAATATAAACATGTTTTTCTTCGTTTAATGATATATAATTTTTTCAAAAATTAAATAACTATACTTCCTCATCAAACCAAAATCTCAAACCTAAACTCTCATTTACATCTGTAGGTTTTCTTGAACCATTACTGGAAAAAGCTTCAGGCATAAAAATAATGCTCATAACAAAAAAAATAAAGAAAATAAGCAATATAAATGAAAAGAAAAATGTCATACTTGAAACAGAATTTCAAGCTAGCTGATGGTTCTAATAATAGGTAAAACTTATCTGTTGTGTAGAGGATTTGGTCCTGTATAGACTTTCCTCTTTTCAGCACCATAGATATCATCAGAATCTTTATTATGTGCATTTCTTCCTTTGAAGACACCATTGGGGTTGGTAGCCATGGCAGAACTGAGCTGACCATGAGAAGGAGAAGAAGACAGAGACCCACCTTTGAATCTACTAAACTTTGCATACCCAACAGCAAAACATGGAGTTTCTAACTGTGACATTATCAAAACAAGAAGAGATAAGCAAGCCAACTCTCTTTTTAGACCCATTTGCTTCTTCTTCTTTGTAACCCAATTCATGGCATATGTATAATACACTTTTAACAAAAAGTTTTAGCCCTTTTTGCTTCTCTCTTTTTCTTGCAAAAACCAGCTCTTTTTTCTTCCTTTTTCTTTTGGGGTTCTGATATCAAGAAATTGTTTTTTGGTCTTTTGCTTAGAAGCCTTTAACCTAGGAATTTGAAGAAGAAGAGCAAAGTCAATGTGTGAGGTGAGAGTCAAAATACATAGGATTTGCTGCCTTTGTTTTTTAAATATTAGAGATAGGCATCAGAAAAAGGGTATTATTGGAAACTTATTTTTGTTGCTGATTTCAGAGCCTAAAGTCTGTTTTTGGAGAAAGAAAGAGATGCTTAGTACCCTAGCCTGAAAGTGAAAGCACCTCCTCAAGGTATTTTCTAAGGGTTTAGGCTTTAGCTAGGTTTTGGAGGAAGAAAGAGAGATCTTATTGCTGTTTGTATTTGATAAATGAGAAAAATCTTTATAAGATTATATATATATATAGTATATATGTACTTCAAGAGAAAGTCAGCACGAGCCAAAATTGCCTGTGCCTATAACTATATGCTAAAAGGGTATTGTAGTAAATTATGGAAGCTTTCTGCTGATAGTATTTGGATCTAAATAGTAAAATGTTTGCATTCATATATATATATATCTTTCTTTTTTCTTTTTTTTACTTGTTATATTAAGGTGTTATCACATCAAAGCTTTCATTTAATGCATCATACAATAAATTTATTTTTAGTTAAAGACAAATAATCCAGATAATAGTTTAGAAGACAAATAATTTTCCTTTGATGCAAACTAATAAATAAATGAATTCATTTTGCTTTATTTAATTCAGAATAATAAAAATGAATCAAGAGTGTGACGCAGAATGGTTACGTGAATGAGAATAACGATTATACTCCGTCAGGAATTTTGATCAATGACGTTTGATCTGACGAATCAAATAGAGAATTAAACTTTTAAAGAAGTTTATTGAATGTGAATAATGATACCTTTGCTCATAATACACATAACCTATTTATAGGTTTAGGTTAATCACATAAAGACCCTAAAAAAAATGATAAAAGTCATAACTGGATAAAACTCTAGCAACATCGGCGGCACGGGCGTGCTTGGACTTCCAGAGGCTAGCACGGGCGTGCTTGGCATGACACGAGCATGCCGGCACTCGAATCGTAACTGGATTCGTCGGCACGGGCTTGCTTGGACTTCTAGAAGCTAGCATGGGCATACTGGTTGTGGCATGGGCTTGCTTGTGCTTCTTAGGCTTGGGCGTGTCTCGCGTCCTGAACTTTCGGAGGCTGGCCCAGGCGTATTGGAAATGGCACGGCCATGCCCCTTCTTCTTGGGTTTGTAGCGATCCAAGTCTTTCATATATTTGAGTGCCAGTTGCTCCGCATCAATCCCCTCCACTTCAAAAGAACTTGACCTCGAGTGATCATCATCGGGATAGAAAGGGAATAAATCAGCAACATTGAAAGTCCTGGAAATCTTCATGTCTTCGGGCAGGTCAAGCACATAGGCATTATCATTAATCTTCTTAAGTATCTGAAATGGTCCAATCATTTTGGAATCAAGCTTCTTCTGTCCTTCGCCACGCTCCTTGCGAAGATAAACCATGACCCAATCATCGGCAGTAAAAGATTTATAACACCAGTGTTTATTAGCTGTAGCTTTATATTTTTTCATCGGCAGTAGTGAGAATTGCTGCAATTGCTTGAATGCCTCCATATGCTCAGTAGACAAGTTATTAGCTGCAATACTCTTCTCTACACCTGCTGGAAGGGAAAGGAGATCAAGAGTATAGGCTGGTACCTTCCGGTAGACAATTGCAAAAGGGGACATCTTGGAGGCGCTGTGGATCGAACTGTTGTAAGCAAATTCTGCTTGGGCAAGAGCAAGGTCCCACATCTTCTTCTTCTCGCTGCAAATGCACCTAAGGAGATTACCAAGGGTCTGGTTCACCACTTTAGTTTGTCCATCATTTTGGGGGTGCACGATACTGCTGTAGCGGAGTTGAGTGTTAAACCTCTTCCACAAAATTGTCCAAAAGTGAGTTAGAAACTTTGTGTCTCGGTCAGATGTGATGGTTTTGGGAATGCCATGTAACCGAATAATCTCCTGGAAAAATAATTTTGTTATATTCGAGGCATCATTAGGTTGTTTGCAAGGGATAAAGTGTGTTATCTTGGAGAACCTATCTACAACAACAAAAATAGAGTCAGCTTCGCATTGAGTTCGTGGTAAACTCAACACAAAATCCATGGATAATTCCTCCTAGGGTTGTTCCGGTACAACCAATGGAGTGTATAGACCGATATTTTGGGAATGACCTTTTCTGTGTTTAGCAAACTAATCATTTCTATACTAGCTTCCCTGCTTCCTTCTTCAATTGTGGCCAATAAAATCGAGCCTCTTATCCTGCAATAGTCTTGTCTCGCCCCAGGTGTCCACTCAATCCTCCACCATGGATTTCTCGGATTAACTTTTCCCGGAGGGAAGACCGAGGGATGTACAACCTGTTTTCCTTGAATAAATATTTGTCATGAACCAAGAAACTGTTGGTAGGCTGTTTAGCATCAATTTTTGTCTATATGTTAGTAAAATCTTCATCCGAGGCATACAGATCTTTAAGAAATTCAAACCCCACAATCTCTTGCCTAATTGTAATCAACAAGGCTGCTCTCATGCTCAAAGCATCCACTATTGTGTTACAAGTACATGATTTGTGCTTAATGACATAATGGAAAGCACCAAAATAAGTTGCCCAACACGCATGCATCTTGCTCACTTTCTTCTGAGTTTGAAAATGAGTTAAAGCCTGATGATCAGTGTAAATAATGAACTCACGCCCCAACAAATAATGTTCCCAAGTCTTAGAAGCTCGAAAAACTGCATACAACTCTTGCTCATAGGTAGACCACCTTTGTCTAAATTCGTTCAATTTCTCACTAAAGAATGCAATAGGCTTTTCAGATTGAGACAAAACACCACCAATTCCAATCCCGCAAGCATCACAATCTACCTTAAATAATTTATCAAAGTCAAGTAAAGCAAGAATAAGGGCGGAAGTAAGCTTATCTTTGATCTCTTCAAAGCTTTTGTTTGCAGCTTTTGTCCACACAAATTGACGAACTCTCTCCTTCTTCAAACAATCGGTGATGGGAGCGACGATGCTGCTAAAGGTCCTGATGAACTGCCTATAGAAAGTAGCGAGACCATGAAAGCTGCAAACTTCAGTGATGTTCTTGGGAATAGGCCAATTTCAAATGGCCTCAATTTTTCTGTCATCAACATGAATTCCTTCCGAGTTAACAATATAGCCAAGAAATAAAAACCGCTCGGTCATAAAACTGCACTTCTTAAGGTTGATGTACAACTCATTTTTCTGTAAATCATCCAACACCTATTGAAGGTGCTAAAGGTGTTCTTCCTCGCTGTGACTGAAAATTAAGATGTCATCAAAATAAACAACCATAAATTTGCACAAGAAAAGGTGCAAAACCTGAGTCATAAGTCGCATGAATATGGTCGATACATTATTGGACCCAAACGTCATAACTAACCACTTGTATAATCCCTCCTTAGTCTTAAATGTGGTTTTCCATTCATCTCCCTCGTTGATCCTAATTTGATGATATCCGCTACGGAGATCTATTTTGGAGAATATTATAGACCTTGATAATTGGTCCAACATGTCCTCTAGACGAGGAATAGGAAATCGATATTGCACTGTGATCTTATTGACGGTTGTACTATCACACACATTCTCCAAGTCCCATCCTTCTTTGGTACCAATAAAGTAGGAACCCCACAAGGACTAATGCTCTCCCGGATATGTCCCTTCTTCAATAATTCTTCTACTTGTTCTTGAAGGATCTGGCTCTCTTTTGGATTCATCTTATAATGGGGCATGTTTGGTATCTTCGATCTAGGGATAAAATCAATCTGATGTTGAATATCCCACAAAGGTGGAAGTGTGGATGGTTCTACAACTACGGCATGAAACTCATCTTGCAACTCCTTGACTGGTGGGGGGTACTAGTGCCCCTTCATTATGCCGTGTCTCTAGTTTGATCAACAATGCCAATGCTCCTCCGAACTTCTCAATTGCACCAGATAATTCCTGCACATTAGAATAAACAGCTACTATGGATTTTCCCTCCACTTTAGAAGCTTTGGCAGAAGATCCAGAAGGCAAGACAATGATTTTCTTATTTTTCCAAGTGAACAGGTATGAATTCTTTCTTCCCTTGTGCAATGCATCTACATCAAACTGCCATGGATGTGCTAACAGTACTCCATAAGCATCCATATCCACAACATCACAACTAACGAAGTCTGAGTACGACTTTCCCATTTATATAGGAACTTTGCCAATTTGATTTACTTCAATCATTAGACACTCCTTAATCCACCATACCTTGTACGGCGAAGGATGTGGTTCTGTGGGCAAATTTAGTCTTTCAACTAGCTACTTGGCTACCAAATTTTTACAACTGCAATAGTCAATAATGAGTCAGCACACCGCTTCACCAACTCGATATTTAGCTTAGAAAATTTTTCTTCGTTGAGTGTCGCTTTCCATTTTAGAGAACACAAAATTTTCTGAATAACATATGTAACTTCTCCATCTTTAGACCTAGCCATGGATCCATCATCTTCGTCTTCTACCTCTTCAACCTCAATCACTCATCAACTACATTCACCCGTCAATGCCCATCATTAGCCCCCGTACGTTCTAGACATATATTATATGTATGTCCCTATTTTCTACAATGGTAATAATAATCTCTAATTGGCTTCTGATACGGATTCGACTTATTGTTTCTGTCTGCCATGGAAGCCTTTCCCCGGGAGTCTTTCTTTTCTTCTGTTGTGAGCTGCTGTGAACTCTGGTTATTGGCAGGAGTGGCTGCTCTTGAGTTTTGTCTACCAAAATTTCTACTGAACTGCTGATTTTCAGATGAATAGGGTTGCCTAAAATTCTGGTTATAATTAGGTGGTTGTCGAGACTGCCAATTAATTCTATCTTCCACACATTTGGCCATCTCAATTGCATCTGCCAAAGTGAAAATCGCAGCTACACCCATCATATACATTATATCATGATTCAATCCCCTTTGATAATGAGCCACTTGCTGGGATTCATCTCACAATTGTCACATCAAGCCTGTAATCTCAAAAATTCTTCTGTGTACTCATCTACCTTTCGATTTCCTTGGAAACAGTCATGATGCCTGTTGTACAGTATTTGAGAGTGATCACTAGGAAGAAATCGCTGCTCAATCAACTGTTTCATTAAAACCCAGTCTCGCACAAGTTCAATCCTTCGTCGATGGCATTTGTTTTGAATAGAATTCCACAGTGTTGCTGCACCTCCTTTCAGTTTATATGCCACAATCGAAACCTTACCTTCATCCTCAACATTCATGATCTCAAAGAATCGTTCGACCTCCGCTAGCCAGTCAAGGGTGCTTTCTATGTCTAGCAATCCTGAGAAGGGTTGAAGGTCTACCTTTATTTTGTATCCTTTATGAAAATTGTCACCATTACCTCTGTAATCTCAGCCTCCATCATAACGATTTTAGCGTCTTGCATAATTTGGTTGATGCTAATTCAAAACTGTTCTTGCAGCTCTAGGTTGTGGGTTGCCTTGTTGGATTGCGAGAGTCAGTTGTCAATATGTTTAGTTAACTCTTCAAACCTCGCCTCTATGGCTGTGAGTCGTGTCTCATGATTGTCGACCATGGAGATACTTCACCATTCGGCTCTGATACCAACTGACGTAGAACGGTTACATGAATGAGAACAACGATTATACTCCGTAAGGAGTTTTGATCAATGACGTTTGATCTGACGAATAAAATAGAGAATTAAACTTTCAAAGAAGTTTATTGAATGTGAATAATGATCTAATGATGATATCTTTGCTCATAATACACATAACCTATTTATAGGTTTAGGTTAATCACATAAAAACCCTAAAAAAAAAAAAATAACAAAAGACGTAACTGGACAAAATCCTAACAAGGTTAGTGGCACGGGCGTGCTTGGACTTCCATAAGCTAGCACGAGCGTGCTTGGCATGACACGGGCGTGCCGACACTCGAATCGTAACTGGACTCGTCGGCATAGGCATGCTTGATATGGCACGGGCATAGTTGGATTTCCAGAGGCTTGCACGGCTGTGGCATGGGCGTGCTTGTGCTTCTTAAGCTTGGATGTGTTGGAAATGGCACGGCCGTACCCATTCTTCTTGAGTTTGAAGTGATCCAAGTCTTTCATATATTTAAGTGTCAGTTGCTCCGCATCAAGGTAAGTACTATTCAATTCAGATAAAAAAAATAACTAATCATTTTCTAACTTATTTCAATTTCATATTTTAGATTTTTTTAATTGAATTCAATTTTGACTTTTATTGATTTTTATTATTTTCAATTTAGTTTTCTTAATAAAGATACCAATATATGTTGAAATTTTGATTAATTCATTCAATTTTAACTCTTTTTAAACTATATTTATTTGAATTATTTTGATTTTTCTTTTAAAAAATTTGATAATTTTGATTGTGCTAATTTTTAATAAAACTGATTAATGAGTACCTATATTTTGCTTGATCTCACAAATTCAAGAGCAAAGGCAATCTTGCAAGTTTCATGATGAAAAAAAAAAAAAGTATTATGCACAAGGTCTTTCATATCTCCAATAATTGCTCATTAAATCTAATAAGAAAAATTTGTACCAAAAAGAAATCCAATAACAAAAATAAAAAAACCTTGCTCCCATTTAAAGCCTTTAGTACATGATAGACATTTCTCCTCAACCAAAAGTTAGAATGAGTGACCTATTGTGTACCCATACATGTCCTTTTCTCTTATTTTTTAGTGTATTTCAACTTTGATCCAATAATACTCAAAAATTAGTCAAAAAAAGAGAGCAATAAGCTGCTGTCTTACACATTTTAGTCAAATGGCATAATTAACTTCATGATGTTATAATTTGATAAAGGTACATCCATACCTAATTAGGTTCTCCAAGTGGACCCCATTATAGACATGTACCTGTCTATCTAATATAAATTTGTTCAAACTCATATATATCACCTTAACTTTAATTTAAGGTCAATTGATGGATTCCACGAGATATGATGGATGGATTCCACTTTTTGCAACAAAATTTGTATTTAGGGTTAAATATATATATATATGTAAAGTTGACTGTTTGGTTGCTTGGAAATGAATTAGTATGTCTAATTTATAATAGCTAGTGAGCCCATCAGGGAATTTGATTTTTGGAGTTTCTATAGGTAGCATAATTTTAATGGGGACAATTCCCACTAAAATTGAATGAAAATATGTTATTTTTCTCTCATTATCTCAATAAAATTTTAATTAATAAAACTAGATTATGATATGATAATTGAAAAAGAGGATGAAGACACTATAGCAATGGTGGGACATAAAGAGGTGGGAGGTGAATTACAGAATGTTTGTAGTGATAACTTTCTTACAAGGAATGATGATGTTCTTGGCTACTTTATTTAATTTTAGAAGAAATTAATTAAAGATTGAAACATGAAAGTTATGGACACTTGATTTTCTTTTCTGCACCAGGTAAAAGAAATGCTTTGTTGGTGGTGACACAAAAAATCTTGCATGATACCGTTCTGGTAAAGTACTGGTATTTACACTCTCACCACATAAAATCTTTTTTTTTTTTTGAAAAATAGAATAAAAATTTTTGTTTTAAATTTTTTTATAGTTAATTGATATTAATGTTTCATATAAAATAGGTTATGACAAATAGTGGGAGTTAGGAGAATGATGGAATTAAAAAAGTTGTGATATTATAAGTCTACGTTTGGATAAAAGAAAATTACAAGTAAACATAACATCTTGTGTGATGTATGTAAGTGATGGGTTTAGAATTATTTCCCCTCTGTGGTGTGATGATCATGCATTTTTTTATTATAGTTTGATATGTGTAATTCATTGAGTGAAAAATAATTATTGGGCTGGTAAGTTTACTCTATATATATATATTAGAAATATAATTCATTAATAATAAATTAAGTATTATAAATACTTAATTAGACCAAGCATATAATTTACTATCATAATTAGTAGAAAGTTCATTGATCCTTTAACAATAAAAGAATTATCTATATTCTTTTAAATAATAAAACTAAAATTAAAAGGCCTTCACCTATATAAATCTTCATAGTAGCAATTGGTCCTTTAATTGATATGGACGACAAAATAATTTCTTCAGATCTTCTAGATTTGGATTGTTTTTCCAAAAACTTATTGTATATGACGTACACCGATGAGTTCATGTCACATGCATTAATAGCATTAATGGAGGAACAAACCACACTATCGGGCTCCATTGATCTAAATACACATTAGTGAAACAAGTTTTAAATTCTCTAACCAAATAAATCAAATATCATACGTTTTAGTAACAAACATTCACAAAGAAGAAACTAAACCCTTACGGAAGAAGGGACAAAAGAACTCTAAATATGAAGACAAAACAATAATAATAAAAGAACAAAAAAAAAATAAATCTATTAAAAAAATAAATCTAAATTTATTAAAAATAAATAAAAGATCAAGAGTTAAATAGACAAGAGGGACAAGGGAATCCCAATTATTACTACTTACCCGTAAGTTTACTATATAGATTTTAATGACCTTAAACCTATTGAAATTCTAATGTTACCTAATACTAACGTAAGGTTGGGTCATCACATCAATCATAAAAATAGTATAAGATTTAAAAGTTCTGATATTATTGTATATTATAAATTTCCTCACATTTGACTTTAAAGTAAATTAACTTCCTTAGACATAAATTATTTTTTAGAAATAACTTATTTTTACAAAATATTTTTCAAATAATTAATTTTCTATTTATGAGAATAAATATGTAAAATGATAAGTTATGGTATTTATCAATGACAAATGGAGGTGGCGGATGGTAAGTATTGATTGAGGTTTGGTAGCGATGTCAATAATAGTGACTATTAATGATTGATGAACTATTAAATTTGTATTTATTAACTATTTTATTTTAATAAATTTTTCAAATTTTAAAAAATGTTTTGACTCTTAAAAAAAAAAAATTTATTAATCATGTATAATTTGGTTAATCTTTCCATTTGAATGAAGAGTAAAGGTCTTAGATTTAAATCCTCTTAACTATAAGAATTTTCATCACTTTGATGAAAACGAGGAGAAGTAGCCCTTACTGTGTACTGTAAAATATTCTTTCAGTCTGTTAATAATGAATAAAAAAAAACATCACTTTCTTTTAAAATAGCTCAGCTTTTCTCTTTGTTTAAAAAATATTTCTCATCAAACGATTTTCTTTAGCATACCAAAACTTAAAAAATTTAAAAAGTTATATTCGACTTAATATTTTATAAATAATTATTTTTATTTTATTTTTTGAAATATTTTTTTATAGGCATTCAAAATTTTCACTTTTTGGGATAAGAAAATACTTCTCATTTTACAAATTTAAATTAGATTTTTTTCGAAAACAATAAATAATTATATAAACTGCTTATAAAAATTTTATTTTCTTAAATAATTTCTCATCAAATTCCGGCAACCAAATATCCCACAAGAAATCCCATATGATAAACTTTGAGATGAATTTTCACATGCAAAATTCCTTTACTAATGAGAAGATGTCACCAATTTTCACATGCAAAATTCAAAAACAAAGTTTTAAAAATTGATATTTAAAATGATAAGCCAATCTGATGTGGTTTAATTGATTTTTCTATCTCATATAGAAGATATAGGGAATAAGAAATTTCGAGTTCGAATTCTCGGGTATTCAAAATATTGAAAATGATATATATATATTTTTTTCCAATTATCACTTCAGCTATGTTTTGTAAAAAAATGATGATGATTAGTGCATCAGCTTTGGATTGCAGTAGCAACGAAAACAAAAATGAAATCCTCAGATGGGCAACGGTGTTATGAGCACATGGAACATGATTAATGCAAAGAAATTAAAAATTGGTATGCAAGCAACAAACAAGGATACATTTCTCCTTTTTATCATTTTATTGCCTTTTTCTTTGTGACTTTGGTCAAACTCTTGGCCCTATTATTATTGGAACATAACTCCTATTATGAGATTTCTCATCAAAATGGTCACCCTTGTTAATGCTTAATCATGTTTATGGAGCCCATCTATCCTTGCTTTAATATTGACATTCTCTCACTTTCATTTCTTTTTCTTTTTCTTTGACAAACATACCATGTCTCTGTTTATGCTTAATTGGCTTTGCTACTGACAAAATATTAGCTGCATGTTTATAGATTTTGTTATATATTTTTTATTTTATCAATTTGGAAGTAACAATTTATATTTTGTTAATTTTGACCATAATTAGTGCTTTTTTTTCTCATTAAAAATAATATAATTTTTTACAATTTTTTCCACTTTTTTTTTTTTTTTTTTTTGAATGTAGAGGAGGGCATTAAATCCTTAAACAATCACTTGAGGCCACACTGCCCTACCGTATCGGCTTGATGGTATTCACTATTTTGATTCACCCCTACTGGGCTTTCAACTCTCCTTTTGTCTGATATTTGTGGGATAACTTACCCACTTAGTGTTTTGGCTTAATAATATGATTCTTTCCTTCTTCAAAAAAAATTGTCTAGCTCTAGTTGGAGGCTCATTTAACAACTTCAACCCCAAGGAAACACTCAAACATTCATGAAACAAACAATCAGCCACAACATTTGCTTCTCTGAACTCTCATAAGTTGCACTTGCCGAGGTTTCCGCAATAAAGACTTACAGTTACTGAGTTATAAAATCGAAAGGCTTTCAAAGAAGCTCCAATTAACAAATCAATAGCAACCTTGAATCTGATTGCACAACCAACTGATACCAACCTTTTGCCCTAGCAATGTTCAAAGGACTGTCAATATCCTATAATTCTGCCTTCAACGAACCACAATGCCCCAGAATCTACTGAAAACCCATGATCCAGCGCCCATTATCATCGTGAAAGACTCCCACATAGGCTGCTGGACCAGAATGGCACTTAGAGCATTCGTCCATATTGACCACCATCCAGCCTACAGGCGGACGTTTCTAGGCCACAAAGGATAAATAGTGTTGCATTGTAGAAGGATATATCGAACTACTACGAGACCATGCTCTCACAAACTCAGTAGTCCTCCTGATAATAAATTCCTTCGAAATAGGCTGCATAGAAATATCTGGATCAAAGCCTTTAGTATTGCGAAATTTCTATAACCACTAAAGAGAAGCTAGAAACACAATATCCCAGGAAATGACATCAATTTGAATTGTAAAATTATTTAGAGTTGAAGAAATCCAAGACTGCACATCAGTAATGGTTAAAAAACCGGAATAAAGGAGCTCTCACCAAAATGATTCCATAAAGAAGCTGCATGAGAACAGTCCCTTAAAGCAAGATTATGTGCTCCGCATCTCCTCAACCAATTGTCATGTTAAATCTCAACTGTAAAATTATGTGCTTCAAATTGAACATAATTTTTCCATGAGCCACTTTCCAAAGAAACATCCGTATCCTCTGAGTTACCCGAACTCTCCAAATCTTCTTCGATAATAAGTTAGGCACATAAAATGGTCTAACCATATTAGCTTTATAAGCCCAACGAACTGAATAATCACCAGAAGTAAAACTCCAAGCAAAAGAATCCCATTCCTCCAAGGTATCGGATAAACAAAAAGGAATGAAAATATTGAGGATACTTAGAGAGAAATAATGCCTGAGAAGATCCCAATTCCATCCTTGCCCTATAATCCAATAGTGACGAAACACCTCCCTTTCTCAAAATCAGAAACTGGAGGAAGAGTATAATTGATTAAAGGGCCAATGATGTTAGGATTATAACTTATCCGAGTGGGGCCCACGGAAAAATACCGGTGGTAAAAGTAAAATAAAATTATTATTACCACATATACCTCCAATAATTAAATATTGAATATTGACGATCGAATCCACCAGAAATAATAATCACGGTAAAAATTAAATAATTACCGTAAATGCCAGATGAAAAAAAAAAAGAACACCGAGATTTACGTGGTTCACCTTTCAACTGTTATGGGCTACGTCCACGGGACAAAAACTCTGAATAATTCTTCTACTAAAAATAGTAGGTACAAAAGAGATTACAAAAATAGTGGTACTCTAAGTGTTTAACAAAAAACACCCCAAAATTTCAATCCTCACTATTTTCTCTCTTTTCCAATTTTAGGAACCCTTTCCTAAAATTTTCTATACACTCTATGTATTTCTATGCTTTTGTTTTTGTACGCCTTAACGAAGGAAAACCTTCTCCTTTTTATAGGAGAAGGGGATGCAGTGGACGCGTTAATCACGCGTCCATTTTTCCTTTTTTTCTTTCTTTCTTTGGCACCATCCTTTGAATAACAAAAGGAACGTGCTTTGTTTTTTTTTTTTTTCTCTTCTTTGTTCGGCAGTCTCTCTTTGACTGCCACCAAAACAAAAAACGTGTTGTTATTTTTATTTTTTTTCTTTTCAAATGTCTATGGGTCCCACGTGTTGGAGGGACCCCACAACAATTCTCCCCCTCCCAACTACATGGTGGGACTCTCCATTCCTGCCGCTTTGACACACTGTTCGAACTTCTCCTTCGGAACGACCTTTGTCAATATATCCGCAACATTTTTGTCTGTGTGGATCTTTTGCAATTGGAACTGCTTCTCTTCAATGGCAAGTCTAAGCCAAAGATATCTTACATCAATGTGCTTCGTCCGTGCATGATACATAGTGGTTTTGCTTAAGTCTAACGCACTTTGACTATCACAATAAACTATATATTCTTTCTGCTGCACACCCAATTCTTGAACGAATCACTTTAACCAAAGCATTTCCTTTCCTGCTTCCGTTGCTGCAACGTACTCTGCTTCAGTCGTTGATAATGAAACACATTTTTGTAATCTCGATTGCCATGAAATAGCTCCCCCTGAGAATGTAAATAGGTATCCTGATGTAGATTTTCTCTCATCAAGATCACCGGCCATATCTGCATCTGTGTAACCAACTAGTGCAGACTTTTCACCTCCAAAAGTTAAACATAGTTTTGAAGTTCCTCTCAGGTATCTGAAAATCCACTTTACTGCTTCCCAATGTGTCTTCTGAGGATTTGACAGAAATCGGCTCACAATGCCAATTGCATAAGCGATATCTGGTCTCATACACACCATTGCGTACATCAAACTTCCGATCGCTGAAGAATATGGAACATTTGACATATCTCCTTTTTCTTTCTCTGTTGATGGGTAGGATTTCTTACTCAACTTGAAGTGAGCGGCAAGCGGAGTGCTAGCTGGTTTAGCATTCTTCATATTGAACCTCTCTAGAACTCGTTCAATATATTTTTCCTGCGATAACCATAACCTGCAGGACTTTCTGTCTCGAATAATCTCCATTCCGAGAATTCGCCTTGCCGATCCCAAATCCTTCATATCAAATGCTTTTGACAAATCACTCTTTAACTTGCTAATCATGTGCATCTGGTCCAACGATTAGCATATCATCAACATATAAGAGAAGGATGATAAATTTACCATCAGGGAATTTCTGAACATATACACAAGGATCTGCATCTGTCCTTTTGTATCCTTGATTCACCATGAAAGAATCAAACTTTTTATACCACTGTCGCGGTGCTTGTTTCAACCCGTACAAGCTCTTCTTCAAGCGACAAACCATGTCCTCTTTTCCCTTGACCTTGAAACCTTCTGGTTGTTCCATATAGATTTCTTCCTCTAGATCCCCATGCAAGAATGCGGTCTTTACATCAAGCTGCTCTAACTCAAGATTCAAATTGGCTACAAGACCTAGTACAACTAGAATAGAACTCATTTTCACAACTGGTGAAAAAATCTCATCAAAGTCAATACCTTTCTTTTGAGTAAAGCCTTTGACGACCAATCGAGCTTTGTATCTCACTAGGTTGCCATCATCTTTCTTCAGTTTGTACACCCATTTGTTCTTGAGTGTTCTCTTCCTTTTGGAAGTTTCACCAGCTCATACGTGTCATTCTTTTTCAAAGAATTCATCTCTTCTTGCATGGCCTTTGTCCAGCAATCTCTATCTTTGCAAGATTGCACATCTTGGAAGCTCTCTGGCTCCCCCTCATCAGTAATCAAAATGTAATTAGAACTAGGGTACCTTGTAGATGGTTGGCGCTCTCTGGTTGACCTTCTCAACTGAAGTTCAACTCCTTCTGGTGTAATGGGGTTCTTTGGCTCCCCCTGCTCAACACCCTCTGCATCACTGTTATCATCTACAATTGTCTCTTGATCCCCTACGACTTGCTCTTCTTCTTCTTCTTGTTCTGATTCTGGCATTCCTCCTCCTGTGGCATCATCTGTAGGAATGCTTCCTGGTGTAATATCAATAACACCATCACTTGTGGATTCTTCACAAGTTGTGTCTGCCACGATCTCATTCTCGTGGAATACTACGTCTCGGCTCCGGACAACTTTCTTTTTCACTGGATCCCATAACCTATAGCCAAACTCTTCGTTTCCATAACCAACAAAAGTGCAAGGAACTGACTTGTCATCAAGCTTTGATCTCTGCTCCTTTGGAACATGCATGAATGCCTTGCAGCCAAATACCCTCAGGTGAGAGTATGAAATATTTCTACCTGTCCAGACCTTCTCCGGGATATCAAAATCCAATGGTGCTGAAGGTAGTCGGTTGATTAGGTAGACAGCAGTATTGACAGCTTCTCCCCAAAATGGCTTAGGTAAGTTGGCCATTTTGAGCATGGATCTGACTCTTTCAATAATGGTGCGATTCATCCGTTCAGCAACGCCGTTGTGTTGAGGCGTACCAGAAACTGTCTTTTCATGCCTGATACCGTGCTGACTACAATAATCTCTAAACTCTTTAGAGATATACTCACCACCATTATCCATACGCAAACACTTCAATGCCAGTCCAATCTCCCTTTCCACCATCGCATGGAATTGCTGAAAGTGCTTGAATACTTGGTCTTTTGTGCGCAACAAATATATCCATGTCTTCCGTGAGAAATCATCAATGAAGGTAAGAAAATACCTACTTCCTCCAAGTGATTCTACCTCCATGGGACCACATACGTCAAAGTGTACCAACTCCAACTTGTTGTCTCTCCTTCTAGAGCTTTTCAAAAATGAGACCCGATGTTGCTTTCCAAACAAACAATAATCACAAAGGTTTATTTTACCTTTGGCTAATGGTATGAGGGACTTCTTAGCCAACATATTCAACCCTTTCTCACTAACGTGTGCCAGCCGCCTATGCCACTAATTTGGTGAAGCATCATCTGCAACTGTATTTAGTTGTCCCACACATATTATTGCATGCGTCTTATATAGCGAGCAACACAATTTTCCTCTCGCCACCACCAAAGACCCTTTGGTGAGTTTCCAATTACCGCCACCTGCATGATGGTGATAGCCTTCCTTGTCCAGTACGGTCACAGATAACAGGTTCAACCGAAGATCGGGAATATATCTCACATTTTTAAGTGTTAATGTGCACCCGAAACTTGTCTTTATGCAGATATCACCGATTCCCACCACTTGCAAGACACTATTATTTCCCATTTTAATAGTGCCAAAGTCTCCTGCTTTATAAGTGGGAAAATATTCCCTTTTTGGAACACAGTGGTATGAAGCACCGGAGTCTACTATCCACTCGGTATCTGCATCTCCAACATGACAGCAATCTGCATCAAGAGTGACTAAAGTCACCTCACCATCTTCTCCTGAGACTGTAGCAGATGTATTTCTGTCATTCTCCTATCTTCGGTCTGCATTATCCTGTTTGAGTAAACGACAATTTCTTTTGAGATGACTCTCCTTACCGCAATGGTAACATTTTCTCATCTCTCTGGACTTGGATCTACCACCTGACTTTACATGTCTTGGACCTCTACGGCCCCTATTCTCTGTGACAAGGGCTTGTGAACTGGTACTGGCAACATCTCTTCTTCGTAATTCTTCATTAAGTAGTCTATTCTTTACCATAGACATCGTTACCACACCATTTGGAGCTGAGTTACTCAATGATACCACAAGAGTATCCCAACTATCCGGTAGAGATCCCAACAGTAGGCATGCTTGCATCTCGTCTTCTAAGGACATACCGCTAACTGCTAACTCAGTTACGAGTCCTTCAAAATCGTTCAGGTGTTGTGTAATTGATCGTCCCTCTGACAACTTCAAGTTCATGACTTTACGCATCATGAAGACTTTTCCTTGAGCATTCGTAGCCTCGTACATATTCTCCAATTTCTTCCAGAGAACTTGGGGATCTTTTTCATTTCTCACATGGTTGCACAGGCTAGCATCTATCCATTGGCGTATTGTACCCAATGTCTGCTTTTTTAATTTCTCCCACTGCCTTTCTTTCATTTCTCCCGGCTTTGCACTATCACCTTCAATTGGATCATACAGATCTTTGCAATTGAGGTAGTCCTCCATTCTGGATTTCCACATTAAATAGTTCGAATCCGTCAATTTGATCATTGCCCCGTCGTTAGCCATGCTAAATTCTGAATCTGATAAAATTTCACTATTCACGTGAATAGTAACTTTGACAGAATTTACCAACCAAAGGCTCTGATACCAGTTGTTAGGATTATAACTGATCCCGAGCGGGTCCCGCGGAAAAATACCGGTGGTAAAAGTAAAATAAAATTACTATTATCACATATACCTCCAATAATTAAATATTGAATATTGACGATCGAATCCACCAGAAATAATAATCACGGTAAAAATTAAATAATTACCGTAAATGCCAGATGAAAAAAAAAAAATAAGAACACCGAGATTTACGTAGTTCACCCTTCAACTGTTATGGGCTACGTCTACGGGACAAAAACTCCGAATAATTCTTCTACTAAAAATAATAGGTACAAAAGAGATTACAAAAATAGTGGTACTCTAAGTGTTTAACAAAAAAACACTCCAAAATTTCAATCCTCACTATTTTCTCTCTTTCCCAATTTTAGAAACCCTTTCTTAAAATTTTCTATACACTCTATGTATTTCTATGCTTTTGTTTTTGTACGCCTTAATGAAGGAAAACCTTCTCCTTTTTATAGGAGAAGGGGACACAGTGGACGCGTTAATCACGCGTCCACTTTTCCTTTTTTTTCTTTCTTTCTTTGGCACCGTCCTTTGAATAACAAAAGGAACGTGCTTTGTTTTTTTTTTTTTTTTCTTTGTTCGGCAGTCTCTCTTTAATTGCCACCAAAACAAAAACGTGTTGTTATTATTATTTTTTTTCTTTTGAAATGTCTATGGGTCCCACATGTTGGAGGGACCCCACAACAAATGGGAAGCCATAGATCATACCAAAATCTACTATCAAGACCAGTTCTAATATCTTTAGTCATCCCCTTCCTTGCCAAATCTATTCCAAAGCAAAAAGCCTTCCACACAACCGAAGATTGAGATTTAACATGACAATCCTAAGTAGCTCTCCCTGCTAAATATTTATTAACAAAGCACTTAGTCCATAAGAAATTAGGATTCTTCATAGCACTCCAACATACCTTTCCCACTAAAGCTTTATTCATGGATTGCTATGTTTTGAATATTATTATGAAAATCTATGGTATAGAAAAGATATATTTGTAACGACAAATTAAAAAATAGACTATTGGTCTGATGGAGAAAATTATTGCAAAATTTCTTGTAGAATATGTTCCTTTATTTGTTAAGGAAATTACTGAAAAAATTATCTTTAGCAATTAAAATATATTGTAAAAGTCTAAAAAATAATAATTTCCATTTTGGGTTTTGTGTTGTGGGTTTTGCAAGACTTGTTCTCATGTTTTGGAAGACTTGTATGCTTTCTTCTAGAAAAGGCACAGATAAGAGAAAGTAATAAAAGAGAGAGGAGGAAAGATTTTAGATCTCAAAGTGGTTTTTCTATTTTGAAAGAGACTTCATATCAAAATCCCGATTTTGCATGCATAATACCTTTTCTTCTAGTTTTGCAGTAGATTTTGCTGAAAATAAAAAATCTTTTTTTAAAGTATAGGCGATTCAAATGGGTGAAGGTTTTCTCGTGTTGAGTAAAAAGAACATTGATCATAGGACTATAATTATCAAGAAAGCAAGGCTTGAACACTATGGTCATGAGATTGCCACGCCAATATCTCCCCTCTGCGTGAAAAATCTCAGACCATCTAAAAAGAATTATAATTATTATTTTATTTATGGTTGCCCGCGTGTGGACAACGCAGGTTGCCCTTCCAATTAAATGGGCAAAATGAACTTTAAAAACTAAGTTATGGAGGAATTTGGCAAAAAAGTTTAATGTTGATTTTTTGAATATATGGTTCAAATTCAAGGGGCAAAATGAGTCTTTTTCCTTTTTATTTTTAAATATTCTAGTTTCCTCGCACATTGTTTCCGTGCATTGAAATTTTACACATTTTTTTATAAATTATAATATTATAAATGATTTATATTACTGAAAATCTAATTGCATTCACAAAATAAAAAAATATTTTATAAACTATTAAAATAAAAAATTCGATAACTAAATAACTTGTTAAGGAAATAACATATTTGTACTAATAAAAATTATTATAGTTTGACAACTAAAAATTTCATCGAAAATAAAATTACTTACCAACCAATTTAAATTTTCTTATTACTATCTAAATTTAATTAGCTTATTTTTTTCTTAAATAATATAATATCTTAAACTGCCTATATTGCTAAAATATTAGAAATCAGTGTTAACTGTTATAATAAATTAATATCTTAATTGTTATTTTAGAGCATCATTTATAATGTTCGTATTTTTTGTTTTTTTACTTTTTGCTAAAGTGTATGAGCATATTTGAGAGAAAAAAAAAAAGAATCTTTCTAATATATTTTATGATTTGCCAACATAACATATTATATCATAATTTTATATCTTATTATATATATTTCTAGTGAAAAACAATAAATCTTATTATAGTATTTCTAGGTAAATTCATTTATTTTTTGTTTTCAGTAGAAAGGACATTATATTTTTAAACCTGCCAGGTTGAGTTAGGTTGGATGGGGTTAAAATGGGTGATGTACAGTCCTGGCTTCAGAAAATCCAACTAGCGTCTCTCTCCCCTTCTCTTCTCCATTACTGTAGTCCTTTCGATAAAAAAGCCGAGCAAGCACCGCGTGGATCTCCTAACCATGGGAACATCCCCTAATTTCCCTTCTAATAATTCTATTTTTTGTAATTATAGAATTTGAATCAATGAAATTTTTTGGATTTTCGTTATCTGGTATGGATATGCTAATTCGAAGTTGATTTATTTTCACTTGTAACCTATGCTTGATCCAAAGTTTCTCTTTAATTCTTATTGAATTTTCTGTTGAAATTCATTTTTTTGCTGGCTTGGGAATACTGTTAGGTGTTATCTTTGTTTCTGAGCATTTGGTTTCTCTTTGTAGTTATGATTATTTGAGGAGATTCATCGAGCTTTAATCTACTTGGATGCGATTGCATTTGAGAAGCTAAATTTATTGCTTTTTATGTTTTAAGGTTTCTGAGTAAATTGGAAATTGCTTGTGTGTGCTTAACTTAATTGTTTTTTAGTATTTCAACAATTGACTATCCTTCCTGAAACTTTCTGCATTCCACTTTGATTAAATCTTAGGAGAAGAGAATAATGAAGTGGTAGTGGAGTCCACAAAATAAACAAAGTTAACTTTCCAAAAAAATAAATGAAAAAATATTAATTTAACTTTTGTAATGATATTAATAATAAATAATTGTTTTTAAATAATTATAAATAAAATCATGGTATAAAAATATGATTAGTAGAAAGAACTAATAACTAATTATGAGTTTTATCCGCTATTATCAGTTATAAGCTATTGATTAAAATCCTTACCGAACGCCTTTAGTTGTTGAATGCAAATCAACTTTTAACTATATAAATTAGCTGAACTAAATGCCTTCTAAATACTTAGGTATTATACGTTTTATGAATCATATCAATCAAGTTTACAAATACTTATAACCTCACCACTTGTTCTCATATATAGATATAAATTGATATGATTAGATTTTAAAAACCACAGTTACTATTATTAAATATTAATATTAATTTTAAATATTATCCCAAGAACATTGTAATGTGATTTGATTAATATTTCTTTTTCATTCAAAAAAATGTGCAATTCACCAAGACAAAGTCTAGTAGTAAGTACATTTATGACCTGGCTATATATCCAGGTTCGAATTCCCTCTCTAATACTAAACAAAACAAAAAGAAAGAAAAAAAAAAAAAAATTTTAACTGCAGTTTGATTCTCAATAGCAATTACACTTATTAACTCTCATGGAACTCTCTCTTGGGTTTCTATATTATTGAACCTCCTACCAATTTGATTAGAGATTTTCTAGTGCTGATTAGTGCAGGGGCTGTTTGGCCTAGACAAGTTGTGTAATCTTTTTTGGGTTTAAGCCCTCATTCTTCATTTTTAAAAAATATTAATTTTAAATTTAAAAAAAATCTTAAATTATAAAATAAATATAAATAAATATGAATAGTTTCAAAAGTCATTGTTATTATTACAACAAATTAATTCTTAAACATAGAAAACTTATTAAGTTCTCAAATCAAAATGTATAAAGATAAAAAAATTAAAATTTACAAAAAAAATAGAATGCTAAATAAAAAAATATAGAAAATCATTTTCTTTTGGTTTCAGTTTTTATATATATAGATTGATAGATAAATATAAATAATAAAAAAAAAAGATTCGGCCAAATATATAGTTGCACTCCTAAGTTTTTTTACTTTAATCAAATGACACCCTATACTTGATTTCACACATGATTTTATGTGAATATTTTGATTCTTGAAGTTTATATTGTATTTATTCAACATATGGTATTTAAGCATAGAAAACAATTCAAGGGACTTGTTAGGGTCTATAGTAACTATTTAGTTACCAAGTTATTTTACTTGAATTTATTTAAAGGACATGTTCGCTATTTATGCACAAGCTAAATAATTTGTGCATTGCTAAAAAAAATTATTATTCTATATATTTATTCGAGCAATTACATTGACATGCATCGCTTGCGAATCAATATTATTTAAATAAGTTTTAATGTATCTAATGTGGTGTTTAATATATATTATAATACTTTTATGGGTATAAGCAATATGTGTATTTCAAATATGTCGTATGTGGTATTTCAAATAGTCAAACTTTTATTTGTAGATGACATTTATCTAGTCTTATATTCAAAATTTCAAAGAAAGAAAATAAATAAATTTCAGTTTGTGGTTTAGTGGAAGAATTTAATTTATTATTTTGAACTATAATATTTTATTGAGAATGAATATAAATAAGTGAAGTTAATGTTTTAGTGACTTATAAGAATTTCTCATAAATTTTCATTATAATTTATGAATTGCTCTTATCTAAAATGAAATATTATTTATTACATAATAGAGTATAAAGAATGGAGAAAGTTGAATTCCATAAAGAAAATTTATTAGTACAAAATTTTATACTCTTAGATCTTTCAAACCATTATGAGTTGAGAATATTAGTTTATTTGACATATTGTCAAAGGGTGATGCTATTTAGTACAGTTTGAGCCAACTCAAATGGAGCCATAATTGTATTTTTAAACTTTTTTTATATTTAGAAAAAGGAAAATTAATTATTATGACAATTTTATCCCTCATTAATTTTTCTCTTAATAGTAGGAAAACTTAATGGTATTTAAAAATCCAAAGTCTTATTAATTTTCAATCAATTGCCATGCTTTTCTTTTTTCTCTCTCTTATGCAACAACCTCTCCATTGTTATCTTCTCCCCTATTGTCCCTACTTTTTACCCAGAAAAAAAAAAAAAAAAAAAAAAAATCTTTTTCATTGTTATACTCTTCATCGTGCATCAACCTCTCGTCGGACATCGTGGCCTAACCGGAGTTGCTTGCATTTGTTATTTCCTATTTCATTCTCTTCTTTTTTTTTTTATTTTTTTTTATTTTATTTTATTTGTTAGTAAAAAGGATGAATAATTAATTATTAAAGTAAAGCTAAAATAAACTTTAGAATAATTGTGACTTGTTCGAACCAGCAAATTAATAATTTATCTTTCTCCCTCTTTCTTTCTTTTTTTAATTAAGATAATTCATGATAAACATTATAATATAAAATCGAAAATTGTAAGAAAATAATCAAAACTTTTCATGTAAAATACACATTAATTCAACATGCTTAAATTCAACACATAATTTTTCTATATTCTAAAAACATAATTATTCAGTAATTTGAAATTTTCGTTAATTCATATAAAAATAATTAAAAAAATTATATTTCAATTTCAAATATTATATTGCATATTAATACATAAATACATATGTATTAATTTAAACCATATCTATAATTATATATATACTATTTTTTGTCTTTTAGAATTAGCTACATATACTAAATGTACATTTAGTTGCTCCTCATATATGATTTAATTAGTAATTTAATATTTTATAAAACAAACCATATCTTATAATTATGTACATACTCTTATATTCCATAGAATCAGTATATATCGCTATAATATAGAATAATTAAATCTATATATTCAATTACTTCTTAAAATTCATATATAGTACTATAATATATGATAATTGTGAATTAAACCACACAACTATCAATTATTCATATCTAACAAACTTTATGGAACAAATATATACAATCATAAGATATGCTTCAGTTTATAAAATATTAATGTACTAACTCGACCATAAGGAATAACAAAGTGTATATATTTTCTCAGGGTATCACAATTTATATTTAATTTTTAGATTTCATAAAATTAATAAATAATGCTATAATAAATATATAATGGTAACAGTATTAGAACTTGAAATGTATAACATCATCAATAAAAAATATAAATACCTGATACAAGTTATCATATTAAAAAGAATTTTTTAACGTAAATAGTTAAATTAAGTATAATTCACAAATTAATTTGATTAAATAAAAAATCTTTAATTGTAGTTTAAAGTATTTACAAGAGTAATTTGATTAAACAAAGATATGCAATGTACTTAATCAAATTAAGTATGATTCACTAATGAATTTGATTATATAAAAGTTCATAATATTAATAATTTGAAGAAGTACTAATTATTTAAAAGAGTAATTCAAGTTAAGCACAGACCTGCGATATACTTAATTATATTAATTAGCATTTCTAATGTTTTGGATCGATTAGTTACAAAGTCTTTGTCATTATAATTAGATTAATTAAAGAAGAAAATTTATCTTTTTAAATTAGATATAAATCTATACCATGTAGATTATAGTACATATTATAATAATATTTATATGAATTGAATGGAAATTGTTAATTTCGTTTAAATAAAATAATAAATATAAATTATAATATGAGCAATGATTAAAAATAAAACATTTATGTGAGCTATGGAATTAATTAATATAATTTTCTAATTTGATTAAGTAATAATTCTTAGTTTCAGTTATCCTTAAGGACTTTTATTTAATTTTGGCAAATATATACATTCCAAGTATATTTACTTAATATTTTCACATCGAAATTATTTTTAAAAATGAGTCTTTTCTAATGTTTAGAACATATCATCTATCTCTTTAAGGGTATTAGATAGATTAAAATATTTATACCTACACTTTATTTTCTTTAATTTAAAGTATACATCTAACTTAATAATGATAAAAAATAGATTCTAATCTCAATAATTATATTTTATTTCTTTAATGTACAAATCAATTATTCTAAAAAAAAAAAAAAAAAAAAATCAGAGCCAAGAGCCCTACGGCATCTGGTCTCTTTTCTTCCTTTCATTTTTCTGTCTTCTTTTTTCTCGTGTTCTTCTGTATTTCACGAACACAAATGGCCACGGAACAGTCTTTAATTTCTACTACTGCATCAAGTTCTTCTTCTTCCCCCTTTCCTTCTATTCAAATACCAAATGTTACACAGCTTCTATCAATCAAGCTTACCTCAACCAATTATTTGCTGTGGGAGGCTCAGATTCTGCCTTTGCTCTATGGTTATCGCTTGTCTGGATATATTGACGGTTCTATCATTGCTCCGCCTCAGCATTTGCCTAATGGTGATTCTCATCCAGCGTTCCTTGATTGGTTTGCTCAAGATCAGATTGTTCGAAGTTGGATTAACTGCTCTATTTTGGAGTCAATTATGCATCAAATTATACGATGCAAAACAGCCAAAGATGCATGGGACAAGTTGGCTGTGATTTATTCTATTGGTGCCAGGTCACAAGTTCAGCAACTTCGAAAGCAATTGAAACATCAGTCACGTGGGAATG